>NW_019385192.1:8256-17110 GCF_000671375.1 Centruroides sculpturatus
GTGAGGGAGAGAATATAGTTTTCATCGAGTACTTAGGTGTATTAAATTAATAACATTTCAGACATTGTTATAAATATTTTTATCCATTTCGATTTTAAAAATGTTCGAACCGTTTTAAATTCGAATTTGTTATTTCGTATTCGTATTGTATGCGTTTTAGTAGGGTATGCCATGAGAATGGACACTAAGAAGGGATTTTTCTAAATTCTCCCGCGGGGGGAGAGGGAGAGGATTAAGCTTAACCGGAAGAATGGCTTCTACTGTACTATTTTAGATGCGATTTTTTGTTTTCAACTACGTTTAGTCTTCATTGAGTACTTAGGTGTATTAAATTGATAACATTTCAGACAATGTTATAAATATTTTTATATATTTCGATTTTTTTTAACCAAATGTTCGAACCGTTTTAATTCGAATTTGTTATTGCATATTGGTTCGATTATAGAACGATTGTAAACGTTCCATAAAATTGATCAAATTGAAAACAGTTCGTTTGATTCACAGCAATTCTCATCATTCTCAGTGGTAGGTGTTATATAGCAATTACTATTGTTGTTGAAATACTGAATATAAATGGGGTTTGCTTGCAAAATCCGCGCGGGCGAAGTCGCGGTTAACAGCTAGTAAATAAATAAACCTTAAAAACCTTTAAAATGCAGTCTTTTTATTTCAGCATCTAACGTCTTCGGCCAATTAACTGACCGAAAATGTTACATGCTTAAAATAAAAATACTGCATTTTAAAGGTTTTTAAAACTTATTTGTTTACGTCTCTAAACCACATCCCTTACTGTATAGTCAGTGAAAATTTCTTCTGAAGAACTACTTGATTCGAAGAATTTATAAAATTTATTTTAAACAAAATTATTATTTGATTCGCTTTTGTGGAGCGTGCTATCAGATCGGCTTGACCAATCTTGTTTCTATTTAAACTTAAATAGAACTGCTGTATTTTTATATCATAGTCAAAGTTCAAAAGATGGTTTTCTGGCTAGCTACTCCCGCAGTCTGACATGACGAGATGCTGTTTTATATGAAGAAAAAGTTTCATTATGTCAGGGTTTCGATCCATACGAATCCAGCATTTTGCCGAAGCTGATCCATAAAAAGCCAGCATCTTCGTTGTAGATCAAGAGTTATGGCCTAAAGTAGAATCTGGTGACATCATAAACTATTTGGTTTTGACGACAAATTGCACTTTTTCACAAATGAAAGCTTACAAAACTTTAGAGGCCCATAACTATCTTAGGGTGCGACTATGCATACGCGAGCGAGCGAATTTTTCGAGAGAGCGAGAATATGTAGCGAGAAGAGGCGAGACGCGATAAATATCAAAACATGTCAGATATGTGCGAGAACCAGAAATTCGCTCTCGCCAGCGTTATTTCTCGCTTCTCGTTTGTGCATGGTTATTCTTTGCGAAAACTAAATCGCTCGCTCTAAATTCGCGTCTGCATAGTCGCACCCTTACATAAGGATGGATTTCTGTTCCAGGGCTGGTTTTGGACTGTTAGTCGCCTGCGTGCCAGAGATAAGATTAACGAGAACATTTATTAGCTTACATACATCTGACTTGGATTTTACACAAATTGGGAAATTATACCCCGACTTACGCGGTTATCGCTCGGTCCCACCTATCGGGGTTTGGAGTATTACTGTATTTAGCTGCCCCTACAAATACTGATCGCAAGTAAATCCAATGAGAGCCTACTAGTACTGTATGTTGAGAGGGGTAAAAAATCCATAAAAATATTTTATAGGTATTTATTTTAATTTTATTCAAATCAAGTCGATAATACGAGCCTTTGTTCAAACTTACATTTCTGCGCCGCCATAAAATATAAGTTGCAAATTAAAATGGAATTAATTTAATGAAAATTTTCTTATTTAGTATATAAATATGCGTACATAAACATTTATTTAAATATATTTATAAATATTTAAATTAAAAACGTTGGTGCGCATCTCTGTTTATTTAAACTGAGCTGCAATTTGAAAACAATTGTAGACCGATAAATTCCCACTGTTGTCCGTCAGTTTTTCTGTCCTTCCTTATACTCGGGAACGGAGTTTGATAGATAAAAATCAAGATCAAATATAGAAAGCTTAGGAGGCTGGATGTCCCGATTAACTATATATAATTCAAAAAGTTCTTTCCAGAAAGGAGTTATAGTGACCGGCAAGTCTGTTGATATTTACAGTATAAAAAAAATAAGTTTTTAGTGCACTATCGGCCGCCAGAGTGCATACACACACTGCATACCTACAGGAACTAGCACTGACTTGTTCCAAGCGAGACTTTCTCGGCCTCCCATCCACCTTTCCTGTGTTTTATATGTATAA
Organism: Centruroides sculpturatus; assembly: GCF_000671375.1. Classification (NCBI taxonomy): domain Eukaryota; kingdom Metazoa; phylum Arthropoda; class Arachnida; order Scorpiones; family Buthidae; genus Centruroides; species Centruroides sculpturatus. The sequence goes on from NW_019385192.1 coordinate 10,599, forward strand.
CCTTTGGCCCAAGTTTGGTGAGATTTGTTGAAATCCGCTAGCCTGTCAGTCGTGTTAGAAATACAGTAAGACCCCGCTTAACGCAGGGGATTCCTAGACGACAAAGTGCTAAAAGAAACAATGTTAAACGAGGTCATTTTAACAGAGTAAATAGGAATAAGTGAACACACTATCAAAAATAAACAGATTTTACTTTAATTTTAAGTTATTTTTATATTAATTTGCATAATAATATATGTTAAATAACACACATGCACAGAGAAATTTAAAGTTCATTTTTTGTGATGAAAGTCCTGGCTTTTTTAAAATTCTTGTTTTTTGCGATAAAGTCGTGTAGTTTCATTTGTCGCAATTTTCTTTCCTTAAGCAAATGTCGGTAGCAAGATATCGCATCCAAAACGCCTTGTTTTGCTTTTGCACTCCTTTCAAAATCTTGATCAGTCGCTACAATTTTATTGTAAGACTTGTTTTTTCATATTCTTCTGCATGCTTCCTTGTTTTACCATGGAGGTGCTATACACACTGTAATTGGATTTTTAGTTCAATAATATATTTATTTCTTTTTCAAACTTCCAAATTTATGTTGTATGTATGCAAAATATGCATAATTTTGTGTTATAAAGTTACAGTTTGGTAAAATTTGTAACTAAATAAATATATAAATATAATTGTAAATAATAATTCAGGGAACATTTCAACACACTAAAGAACAAACACAAAATTTATTGACACAAAAATTTCCACAATATACTGAAAGCTATTATAAATATGTTTCCTTTTGTGCCAAAAAGTAATATTTACAAATGTTTATATATTTCTGAATCTGTACAATAATTTGTTTTTCCAATAAAGAAATTGCAACAAATATTAATCTAATCGATCTATTGTCCATGATAATTTACTATCACATTCTGAAGTGTTCTTATTTTATTCTTAACATTAATTTGTATGAGTACATATTTAAAATGTTATTGTTATCTACCGGACATTTCTTTTGATAATGCAAATCAGTATCTATTTTATGCATTACATAAATAATTAAAAAGTATATTCTCATCAATTAATTATTATATTTACAACTAAATATACAACTAACAAGAATTTTATGTTGCTTACAAAAATTAAAACGCATTAATTTTTATCTACAATATATAATGAAAATTATTTGTACGTGAAAATTTGATTTTTCCTTCCTTATATTCTACTGTCAACTTTATATGATTCAAAAATATTCTGACTAGATAGTTACCAATTTGATAACATTATTCAAAGTACTAGACAGGAACCTAACAACTACAAACTCTTTCCACTTACACAAACTTTAAGTTTCATTGTGTTCATTTTTCAAAATGTATTATACATTGACCATTGCAAAATTCAATTCAATGTTATAAGTTTTACCATTTTTACAAAGTTGCCTCATATACATATATATATATATATAATACATACACACATAATCATTCCATAAATTAATTATTGTATTATATTTCTTGATTAAAAAAAATTATTATTTTTTAAGTATCCTAGATTTTTAAACTTCTTCGGGAATAGCTAAAAATGTCCAGCCAAAGTTACAGCTGTTAAGACCAATTAATCTGCTCATATTATATTATCACATTTCAAAACTTTTAGATTTCACTTTAAGTAGTTTTCACACTTGCAAAACTTTAAAAAAATATACTAAAATGCTAACTGAAATGCAGTAGACAAAGGGAAGGTTAACAATAAATCACAAATATAGGTTCATGATTGAAAGTTCTGGACATGTATATTTGTAATCATAAAACCATCCTTACCGAACAGTATTTATGTAAATTATGATCTTTGTTGTTTGAGTGCAAAACAACAATTTCAATATTAATTCATTTATCAATATGATATTTGAATAATTCAATTAAATAGCACAGATTCTGGATCTTGATTAGCTAGTTGTTTTATATGGCGTAAGACGTCTTTTTTGGTAATAATACCCAACAGTCTCCTGAAAGTATAAAACAAAAATAATTAAAGAACTACAATACAAATGTAGATTTATTTTGATTTTAAACATTTTATATTTATTAAAAAGACATTTTCTAGTATAGTTAAAAACTTTCAAAATTATTTTTGTGCTTAACTTCAACTTCAACTGTCTGTAGTAAAATAAAGAAATGCCTTATTAGAAATGTAGTTTTGATGTTTAAGGCTGATTAAAATGTTTGGTTATGCATGCCTTCTCCAGCAGATGGTGTTAAAAATTTAATGCTGTTTTTTCTATGAGTAAATCCATTTTCAAAAATTCTTGCAAACAGAAGTAAGTAAATAGATCCAATCTACTTCTGTTATAGTGACTGTTACAAGCAAATATTCAATCTTGAGGAATATTGGGAAAAAATGTAACTAACAGAAAATTTTGATTTAAAATACAAAAAACATCAAGTAGCCTTCAGAATATGGTGAGCAATATTAATTCAAAACTACTTAAATATCTTGATCCATATCCTACAGCAGCTGAAACTTTCACTTAGTGAAAAGCACCAAACTTTCAACACCTTTTAATTTTGAGAATAATTAGAAGTCTGGTGGTGCCAGTTCTGAGCCATAAGTTCAGATTTTAGATGTGAGCCTGCAGATTTTTACAGAGCTCTTAAAATCAAAAATTAATGTCAATTGTTTCCAAATTGTAAATAGCTTCGTTAGAAAAAAGGAGAGGGAGAAATTAGATCAGAGGTCACCGATTGTAGTAACAAGTCAATGGGAAAGTTGACACATAGCTGTCAAGAATGCACCGTCATCATCAACAAAAGTCGATCACGTGTTAGATTTCCCACAACAATGATATAAAAGGTGCGAGCCACCAGAAGCTCGAGAGTTCGCACACAGAAGTTATAATTGGTCTTAGTGATTTCCCGTCTCCTGCACCTCCAAGAAAGGACTCAACGTAGTCCCTGGAGAAGACGACAGTAGAAGACATTGACAACACCCAACACTTCCATAAAGAACTGTCATATAGGACTCCTCCAACTTTCGATGTAATTATCAGTGGACTGCGAACTCTCTCTCCCATAATGGAAGTAGGCATAGCTGTCATAGAATAGATTAAGCAGTTGTCAATCATAGACTTTGTAATCTTATGTTAATCACATTTAGCCTATATAACCTAGAGATATATGCATTTAACTCTGTGTAGCCTCCTGTATTTTAATGTTAGCTGTATAATAAATGCTTTGTTATTTTGTTAAACCTGTCTCCTGTTGGCAGGCATCCTTTCAGAGACACTGAAAGGATGCCTGCCAACTTGCTCACCTACCTCGCCACTCAATAAAAGCCATCTGAGCGACAACGTGGGCAAGTTTCACTAACTTGACATGTAAGTGGCAATTAGGGAATTGACCCTGTGCCCTCGTAGTCTCACATAAGTATCTTCTGTTTCCTTACTATATTCATCTTGCATTACCATTGTGCAAAAAAATGAGAATCCAGGGAAGATTAGAAAGAACTATGTCTCTTGAGTAATAAGGTTTTGCAATGCTTCACTGAACTGATTATTTCTCTAATCGTGCACAACACTTCAAGCTAAAAACTCAGTCATTTCTCTTTCTACAAATCACAATGAATTGAGACTATGTACATACAGTTTAGATACTTGTAATATAGCTAATATTACAAGTATCTAATACTAGTCACATATTTCTATTCTTGCACTTTTTCACAATGCTATGGCAGATGATCATATTTATCAATTAATCCTTATAATATGATTAGACAATTATTCAAGATTTGATGGCTATTCTGAACAGTTTAATATTTACATTTAGAATATCTTAAAAAATTTATGAATACAATCTACAAGTATTCTAAAGTTTTATCATTAATTTAAATTTAATTTTATAAGTTTACAGTATCAATGTTAATTTATAATTGTAACATTTTATTCATTCATAGAAATATACACAAAAATCCCATACCCATTATGAATCACTAAAGTTTGTCGTAATCCAAGTTTTCTAAACATATCAATGACTGTTTCCATTGGGGTTTGATCAGTAATTGTGATGGGTGCCTGTAAATACGAAATAAATTATCAGTATTATTACAAAATATTAAGATTTAAAATTCTAGTGATTATAACTAACAAATGGATGTTTTAATGTTTGCATAAATTAAATTCATTTATATTATAAAAATATTTAAACAATTTAATATAATAATCTTATATTTTATAAAATAATATAAATCATGTAAAACTCTGTCAATATTAATAGCTTACCAGATCTAATATTTTACGTAGCATAACAGGAGGTGGACCAGTCCAAGGACTTGGAACATGACTTACAAATAAAACCTTAGAACTTCCAACAATTCCTTCTTGTGTTTTTTTAGCATTCATGAGAGCCAAATGTAAATCCCTACGAAGAACAAATCCAACAAGGTATTGTGACTCTTGGGATATAACAACAGGAAAGCCATTATGATCAGTTGTCTTCAGTAAATATTCTGAAATATTTTAAAAATCATCATATTAATTCATAGACAATATAATTTCAGTAATTTAATAAATAATCTAATACAGTGGGTGATTGGTTAACGAACAGTTCAGATAGCGAACAAATTGGATAACAAACACTTACGCGAAAGATTTTTATGATCGGACAACGAACACATGTTCGGATAATGAACATTTTACTGAACAAACATAAAAAAAAGCGAAGGAAAATAACAAATACCAACTGATTTTCCCTTGTCTTCGGGTAACAATTCGAAACTCAGGAGATGTCAACATCGACGCTCAACCCTATATCGATTGGATAGTATAATATTCCTCCAAATTTTGAAACTCTCCTTTGTAATTCCAGCTTTATGTTTACCTTTCTGACAAATAATTTTTTATAGTATTCGTGGGACTGTTGAATGGGCACACGTTAAGTTTTGCATCAGGGTTTATTTACGAAAGGCGAAAGTTTAACCGTCCCATCAGATATTCGTTAACATTTTAATACCAAATTTTGAATTTTATCCAGGCCTCGCATTTAAATAATTTTTTGTGGGCTAGTTGATTTCTGTTCCCTGAATTTTTGTAAGTGCTTTTCTGAACTTTTTATTTAAAATAGAAACTGATAATATTATGGAGCCTAAAAAGAGGAGTGTCAAGAACTGCGCTCACAGTAGAAACTGAGTAAGAGATAATAGCCAAGGTAGAGAGTGGACATGAAATGTCTGATGTTGCTAGGCAGTATGGCTCAAACAGATCTACAATAGGCACAATTTTAGCTATGAAAGATATATCAAGAAGTCTCAAGCTGCTAATGGAGTAATGAAAATCACATCTGAGAAATAAAGAGCATTTTAGAGCTCATAATGGAACCTGAACTGATCTGACAACAGAAGAACTCCAGGAATGTCAGAACAATGATCATCCAAGTGGCATCCAAACTGGAATAAGGTTAATGAGGTTGGGGATCTCTACAATTACCATACTATTAATTATTTCCAAAAAATCCTGAGAAAAAGAGAAAAGCAATCGACATTAGACAGATTCTTTAACCCCCACAAACAAAAAAACATAACTAATAAAAATGTGAGACTGCGTATATATGTGTTTTTACTATTACATATAAATAAACATAGTAAAAAAGTAAAAATTTTTATTTTTTGGAGTCTCCGGAACGAATTAATCAAATTCCCATAATAACCTATGGTAAATCGATAATCAGTTAATGAACAATTCGGATAATGAACAAAGCCTTGGAATGGATTATGTTCATTAATTGATCACCCACTGTATTTTGAAATGTGTATACAAGTAAATTTCAAACATTTAGTCTGTTATTTTTAAGTTAATATCACTAATAAATACTTAAAATTTGGCACATTTTTCAATGTAATATTTGTTATGTATATAATGCTTCTAATTTTGTTATTGTCCTGATTTCTAGAGTTTACAAATTTCTCTATACTTATTTACTTTCTTTAGAGGAAAATTTTAAATATTAAAATGTCAAAAATTACTAAGGAAAATGTGTAATATGTTGCAAATAGGTTACACTTATCTATATATATAAAAATGAATGTATGTGTGTGTGTGTGTCTGTCCTTCATGCATTACCACACCGTTTATCCGATTGCCATGAAACTTTGGGAAGTTGTTTAATATACTCCGGCAAAGGTTTGTGGCATAGTACGATTGCCATAAAACTTCGGAAAGTTTTTTAATACACTCCCGCGAAGGTTTTTGGCATAGTACATTTATCCTACGGTAGATGGCGCGCATTTACACGAGCATTCGAGCACAGTGTGTTCGATCGATTTCAAACTGTGAAGACCATTTCCCCCTTCAAAAAATATTTCTATATATGAATTTGTGAACTGTTATTTACGATATTCGTAATAATGTTTGTTTAATCACTTTATTTCAACTTTTTTTGTTAATTACATATTCACTCGAACTTTGTTAAAACTTTAACTGTATACCGAACAACAACCGAAGTTGTAGAAGGAAATTCGCCTATTTTACCGATCTAGGGATCCCC
>NW_019385192.1:17296-51700 GCF_000671375.1 Centruroides sculpturatus
TTAGAAGGAGAGAGAGAGAGAGAGAGAGACTAGTCCAGGTGATTAGTTGTGATCATCACTCATCGCATGGAAACCTCACCCAAAAACTTTAGACTATTTATTAATCTAGACTTTTTTATTATTGTTGTATTAAATAAAAAATAATAATAATAATAATAATAATAAGTTTCAATAAAAATAATAAAATGTAAATTGAATTTTATCGTAACAAGTTTGCTTGAATTTCCTTTCTTCTGAGATCGCAGCAATGCGCGACGGGTAAGCTAGTTATCTTATAAAATATAACTTACTGTATTAGACAATTCAATGAAATGATATATTGTGAATAAAAACTAACTTTATCCGATAAATTTTATTGATTTTCTATATTTGTCATCAATATTTTGTTTCTAGATAATAAAATGCATTTTATTCTCTTAAAATTAGTTCTATCAAATTTAATTTATGTATTATTGATTAGCAATATGTTCTGTTAGAAATAACTCTGTAGAATTTTTAATCAGTAAAACTATTTCATTTTTTTCTCAGTTTTTGCAACAGTTACTTTTTTGGAAAAATAAAAAAATTCATTACGTGCAATACTTATAATATGAAAACTTACCAATATCATCCACAGTCATACTGTCTTGGGTAATAATACATAAAGGACCTTCATTTCTCCTGAAAATATTTTTCTTATTAGACTATAAAATGTAATAAAAAAAATAATTAAAATAAAAATTAATTACTTTGGTCTCATTACATCAGCAGCAAGTGTGGTATGAGTAAACTTTTCTTTGCTATCAAGAAATGGATAACCATTTAAATGAATATGTGCATCGTAACTAAAATGTGTTAAGATAAATATTGAAACATCATTAAAAAATTGTAGTATAATTATGATACTGAAAAGAAATATCTGAGAATCTCTAATACAATAATTTACATTAAAAGCATTCAAACTTCCAAACTTAAATTTTAACAGAAAATCAAATCTCATACAAATCTTTGGTAATCATTATTCACTTAAATTAACAAAACATTTCAGTTAGAATTTAAAATTTAATTTTATAATAATTCATTAAAAAGTTTCAAAATTTAAATGTAATTTGAATAGAATGACTAGTGTAGACAATCAATTAGATGACTTTAAAACTAATTGTGTTTAAATCATCATAATAGTCATATCTTATTCTTCTTTCCTAATCTCCCTTCATCCCCTTCTGATTTGGATTATTTCTATTATTACTTTATTCTCATCTGTCTTGCTTTACATATATCTAATTAGATTTAATTATCATACTTTGCACAAAATGGTATTTTCTTCAGAATTATATTTTGTAAATAAGATCCAGTTATTATTATTTGAAATAAAAAATTTTTCAAAGTTTTTTGTCTCAATCTTTATTTCATAAATGAGTGCATTAAAAAAAAATCACACAAATAATAGATAATACAATTCATTTTATATCACACACATTATAGGTCTCCAAATATAAAAATTTGGATTTTCAAAGCCTTTAGTTCTAAAACTTGAAATTAAAGGCTCTGAAGATATTTTCTCAAAAAAGTGTTTTTTTTTTAGAAGTCTCTAGTTATTATTTTACATTATCAATTTATAAAATATTGTACACTTTATAAATATCACAATCTAACGTTTTAGAATAAATTAGCACAATCATGTGAATTTTGTTTTTGCTTAGTTAACCAAATAGATAAATAGACAAGGAAAAATATTTTGTGATCATATTTCAGTAATAAGTGATTATTATTATTATTATTAACCATTAAACACATCTCTCTACATATAAAAACAAGGATACATTCCTTCTTTTCCTAAAGCATCTCCAACCCATTTGCTTGCCATGACAGAAGCCATCAAAGGCACAATGTAATTTACACTGCCAGTCAATTCAAACATAATTACTACAAGTGAAACTGAAAAAAAATTAGATCATTTAATACTGATAATGAACATAAAATATTCTTATGACTATTAGTTATTATTAGTTAATAATAATTCTTGCAAAACAGCATACTGTATTTTAATATTGAAGCAATTTTCAATCATCTGCATTATTAAATTAACTTTTATTTACTTAAACTTTAATTATTTTATTTTTGTATTATTTTATAATATTTTAAATTATATAAAAATTTTGAAAAGAAATTTCAATTCAAATTTATTGACTTATTTTTTGTATGCCATGCCTTATCTAGCATGGCATACAAAGAATTTTAACAATTACATATATAGGAAAAAACAAAAAAAAATAATCAGATCAAAAGACAATTTGAAAGATTTCAAATTGATTTAGACTGTTTCCCAAGTCTTAAGACCTGGAAAACAATATATTTATTTATTTACTCATTACAGCTTTCTGTAATGAGTATATAAATAAATAAATAACTTTGTATAATTTTAACCAACTAAAATTGAGATATATATATATATATTAAAATTCTAAATTCTTATTTTCATTAAAGAGCTATAATTTATAAATAAGCTAGATTCTGAAGATAATGCTAAATTGTTTAAAAACTTCTAAGTGTAATTTAAATAATTCAAAGAATTACTATATATTTCAAGGAGTCAACTTATTTCTGATTAAATGTTTTTTTGAGACATTATTGTTTCATTATCAGATTTGAACACAGAAGTGAAGAAATTCCTACAATAAGTAACAGATTCAATCAACAGAAATGTAATTGCTGTTGGAATCTATTACTTGTCATCAAAATTTTTGTTTGTTTGTTCTTTGTATCCATTAAGTGTTCAATCTTACAATAAGAAGAAAAGATCTCATAAATGTTTAATTAGAAATAACTTGACTCCTTAAATTATATTAAAATTCTTTGAATTAAATAAAAATACAGAATTTAAACAACTACATAACTAGAACAAATGTTTTTAATTTNTGTAAATTGAATTTTATCGTAACAAGTTTGCTTGAATTTCCTTTCTTCTGAGATCGCAGCAATGCGCGACGGGTAAGCTAGTTATCTTATAAAATATAACTTACTGTATTAGACAATTCAATGAAATGATATATTGTGAATAAAAACTAACTTTATCCGATAAATTTTATTGATTTTCTATATTTGTCATCAATATTTTGTTTCTAGATAATAAAATGCATTTTATTCTCTTAAAATTAGTTCTATCAAATTTAATTTATGTATTATTGATTAGCAATATGTTCTGTTAGAAATAACTCTGTAGAATTTTTAATCAGTAAAACTATTTCATTTTTTTCTCAGTTTTTGCAACAGTTACTTTTTTGGAAAAATAAAAAAATTCATTACGTGCAATACTTATAATATGAAAACTTACCAATATCATCCACAGTCATACTGTCTTGGGTAATAATACATAAAGGACCTTCATTTCTCCTGAAAATATTTTTCTTATTAGACTATAAAATGTAATAAAAAAAATAATTAAAATAAAAATTAATTACTTTGGTCTCATTACATCAGCAGCAAGTGTGGTATGAGTAAACTTTTCTTTGCTATCAAGAAATGGATAACCATTTAAATGAATATGTGCATCGTAACTAAAATGTGTTAAGATAAATATTGAAACATCATTAAAAAATTGTAGTATAATTATGATACTGAAAAGAAATATCTGAGAATCTCTAATACAATAATTTACATTAAAAGCATTCAAACTTCCAAACTTAAATTTTAACAGAAAATCAAATCTCATACAAATCTTTGGTAATCATTATTCACTTAAATTAACAAAACATTTCAGTTAGAATTTAAAATTTAATTTTATAATAATTCATTAAAAAGTTTCAAAATTTAAATGTAATTTGAATAGAATGACTAGTGTAGACAATCAATTAGATGACTTTAAAACTAATTGTGTTTAAATCATCATAATAGTCATATCTTATTCTTCTTTCCTAATCTCCCTTCATCCCCTTCTGATTTGGATTATTTCTATTATTACTTTATTCTCATCTGTCTTGCTTTACATATATCTAATTAGATTTAATTATCATACTTTGCACAAAATGGTATTTTCTTCAGAATTATATTTTGTAAATAAGATCCAGTTATTATTATTTGAAATAAAAAATTTTTCAAAGTTTTTTGTCTCAATCTTTATTTCATAAATGAGTGCATTAAAAAAAAATCACACAAATAATAGATAATACAATTCATTTTATATCACACACATTATAGGTCTCCAAATATAAAAATTTGGATTTTCAAAGCCTTTAGTTCTAAAACTTGAAATTAAAGGCTCTGAAGATATTTTCTCAAAAAAGTGTTTTTTTTTTAGAAGTCTCTAGTTATTATTTTACATTATCAATTTATAAAATATTGTACACTTTATAAATATCACAATCTAACGTTTTAGAATAAATTAGCACAATCATGTGAATTTTGTTTTTGCTTAGTTAACCAAATAGATAAATAGACAAGGAAAAATATTTTGTGATCATATTTCAGTAATAAGTGATTATTATTATTATTATTAACCATTAAACACATCTCTCTACATATAAAAACAAGGATACATTCCTTCTTTTCCTAAAGCATCTCCAACCCATTTGCTTGCCATGACAGAAGCCATCAAAGGCACAATGTAATTTACACTGCCAGTCAATTCAAACATAATTACTACAAGTGAAACTGAAAAAAAATTAGATCATTTAATACTGATAATGAACATAAAATATTCTTATGACTATTAGTTATTATTAGTTAATAATAATTCTTGCAAAACAGCATACTGTATTTTAATATTGAAGCAATTTTCAATCATCTGCATTATTAAATTAACTTTTATTTACTTAAACTTTAATTATTTTATTTTTGTATTATTTTATAATATTTTAAATTATATAAAAATTTTGAAAAGAAATTTCAATTCAAATTTATTGACTTATTTTTTGTATGCCATGCCTTATCTAGCATGGCATACAAAGAATTTTAACAATTACATATATAGGAAAAAACAAAAAAAAATAATCAGATCAAAAGACAATTTGAAAGATTTCAAATTGATTTAGACTGTTTCCCAAGTCTTAAGACCTGGAAAACAATATATTTATTTATTTACTCATTACAGCTTTCTGTAATGAGTATATAAATAAATAAATAACTTTGTATAATTTTAACCAACTAAAATTGAGATATATATATATATATTAAAATTCTAAATTCTTATTTTCATTAAAGAGCTATAATTTATAAATAAGCTAGATTCTGAAGATAATGCTAAATTGTTTAAAAACTTCTAAGTGTAATTTAAATAATTCAAAGAATTACTATATATTTCAAGGAGTCAACTTATTTCTGATTAAATGTTTTTTTGAGACATTATTGTTTCATTATCAGATTTGAACACAGAAGTGAAGAAATTCCTACAATAAGTAACAGATTCAATCAACAGAAATGTAATTGCTGTTGGAATCTATTACTTGTCATCAAAATTTTTGTTTGTTTGTTCTTTGTATCCATTAAGTGTTCAATCTTACAATAAGAAGAAAAGATCTCATAAATGTTTAATTAGAAATAACTTGACTCCTTAAATTATATTAAAATTCTTTGAATTAAATAAAAATACAGAATTTAAACAACTACATAACTAGAACAAATGTTTTTAATTTTATGAAAGTTATTGACATTCCTTCTTTTATATTTATATATTTTAAATATTCATTTAAGCTATTTTGAATATTATATTATTTTGTTTGAACCTAAATTTTTTAATAACCAAATAGTTGGATATTTGGCTTTAGCTTATAATGTATATATAAATAGGCTAATTCAGATTATTAAATAATTTGTAATTAAAGGTAATAGTGATATCTTATCATAATTTTAATAATTACAATTAATTAATTCTATGTACTGTACATATGTCAGTTAAAGTTGAACGTTTTCTGTAACATGCTAACAAATAAGCTTTAATTATAAATAAAATCCATTTTTTTCATATTCAAAGAATCAAAACAAGTATTATTTATTTTACATTTATACTTTATATTATCATAATACACACATTGATAACCATCAATGTGTGTATTATACAATTATTTAAAGAATAATAATGCTATTAAAAAAACAGGACTTTATTTTTTTTTAGAAACAAAATATAATTTATGTCTTGTAAAAAGTTCATCTTTTTGTATCAATAAAAAATTGATAAAAAAAACATTGAAAATGAATACATTGAAAGTGCATTCATTTTCAATGTATTCATTTTCATGTATTCAAATATATTCATTCAAATATCAATATTTTTAAATATCAAAAATCAATATTTTCAAAAATTTTTGAAAATATTTGAATACAATATTTGAAATGAATACATTGAAAATGCATTTTCAATGTATATCATTTATTTCTAAATTATGAGTTTTTTCAAGAAGATATTTTTAAGCTCTTAAATCTTCAATTTTTTTCTGTTTTCATAACTCAATTTTCTTCCTACTTTCAATGTCAACATCTTTATAGCAACTAATACCACTTCATATCTTGAATAAGAATGTATTATTGCTCTGATTAGTTCAGAAATACTATTTAAATTACTTAGTAATCTGTGAAATTAATTATATCATATAGAGTGGGTGATCGGTTAACGAACAGATCAGTTAACAACCAAATCAGATAATGAACACTTTTGCGAAAGATTTTTATGATCGGACAACAAACAGATGTTCGGATAACAAACACTTCACTGAACAAACATAAAAAGAAGCGACGAAAATGCGAATACCAATTGATTTTTCCTTGTTTTCAGGCAACAATTCGAAACTTTTCAGAGTGCTGGAGACGTCAACATCAACGCTCAACTCAGAATATACTGATCAGATAGTATTCCTCCAAACTTTGAAACTCTCCCTTGTAATTCCAGCCTTTTATTTATCTGACAGAAACCATTTTTTATAGTATTCATGAGACTGTCAGGCAGGCACTCGTTAAGTTTTGCTTCGAGTTTTATTTTCAAAAAGTAAAATAGCAAAGGTAGAGAGTGGGCAGAAGATGTCTGATGTTGCTGGGCAGTATGGCTGGAACAAATCTACAGTATGGCGCAGTTCAATCTTATCTAAAAAAGATACAGTATAATCAAGAAGACTCAAGCAGCTAAAGGAATAACAAAAATCACTTCTGAGAAATAAAGAACATTGAAGTGCTCATAATGGAACCTGAAACGGATCTGATGAAAGAAGAATGCCAAGAACTCTTGAATGACGAACACCAAGAAACTCAGCGAGATATGTTTTATTATGAAAAAGAAGATTTATTCCGATATCTGCTATTAATTAAAGATCTTTTGAAGAAGTGAGGGATGTCAGATCAATGGTCTTAGAATGGCATACAAACCAGGTTGAAGTTAATAGGTTTTGGGATCTCTACAATTACAATGCTATTAATTACTTCTAAAAATCTTGAAAAAAAAAGAGAAAAGCAATTGACATTAGACAGATTCTTTAACCCCCACAAACAAAAAAAAAACATAACTAATAAAAATGCAAGACTACATATGTATGTATTTTTATTATTACATATAAATGAACATAGTAAGAAAGTATATATTTTTCATTTTTGAGGGTCTCCAGAATGAATTAATTAGATTTCCATTAAAACCTATGGTAAATCGATAATCGGTTAATGAACAATTCGGATAATGAACAAAGCCTTGGAACGGATTATGTTCGTTAACTGATCACCCACTGTATATGTAAAAGAGCTGTAATTGAATCTTTGTGTAAATTATCAACCAATAAATCATTATTCATGGAAAATCCTAATTCTGCATGATCTGGATGTTTTGTTTTTCTAGCACACTACCATTCCTGTGTATTCCAAATACAGTAGAGCATTGATTATCTGAAACAATTCAGGACTGGGGTTGTTCGGATAAGTGATCATATGCAAAAAAATACATTGACCTATCCCATGTTGAAATTTTTCTCCATTGTGTATTGCTGTGTGTTGAATTTTCATTGATGTTAAGCCTAACAAAAATTTTTTTAAAGTAATATTCGTGGCTATTGTATTGTTAAAAATTATTTCTTTATTTTGCACAAACAAAATAAATATATTAAAAAATAAAAAATTATATTTCAGAAGTTAATCTAGTATCAAAAAACATTCCGATTCAGCATGACACATGTCCCGACACACAGTCCTCAGAAAAACACCACACAAAACAAGCAAAGCTCACCACTCACAATGGGGGAAAAAGCCTCATTCAAATACTGGCGCAACCTTAAGTACCTTCTCATGGTCATGCCAATGTTGCCAGCTAAAACACGCACACCAACAATAATAATATTGGAGTAGCCCAAGACATAGACAAACATTGCAGCGCCCGCACTAGCGGAAATTTGAATTTGCTGACTAGAATGCTTTTGGTTAACCGATGTTTTGGTTGATTGGTATTCAATGCTCTACTGTAATTAAAAAAACTATAAATTGAAAATATTTATATAACTGTCTTGTGTTCTATAATTCTCTTTTATTATAACAGCTTTTAAAACTTATTAAATAAATCATTATTTATTTTAATTATGTTTTATCTGTTTAAATCAAAACATTGCTGTCATTTATTGTAGCAATGATCTCAACAGATCAGTCAGACACTTTTCACTTAAGAGTTAAATATTATATTATAGTATTTAACCAACTATCTTACCAGTCATTCTTGTCACTCCTCCTAGACAAGCTGCAGCACCTACCATTGCATATAAACCAGGAGTCATACAATTTTCACCTGTTGAACAAGCTTTTTGAAACACTGGTAAATCAGGATAATGACTGTAAATAGATTGAAAAGTAATATTTAATGTAAAATTTATAAAAACCACAAGCAGCACTTAAAATATATTCATCTACTAGCTGTTACCCGCAACTTCGACCGGGAGGATTTTGCAAGCAAACCCCATTTATATTCAGTATTTCAACAACCATAGTAATTGTTATATAACACCTACTGCTGAGAATGATGAGAATTGCCCAGAATCAAACAAACTATTTTCAATTTGATCAATTTTCTGGAATGTTTACAATCATTCTATAATCAAACCAAAATGCAATAACAAATTCAAATTTAAAATGGTTCAAACATTTTTAAAATCAAAATAGATAAAAATATTTATAACAATGTCTGAAATGTTATTAATTTAATACACCTAAGTACTCGATGAAGACTAAATCCTCTCTCTTCCTGCCTGTGGGGGAATTTCTTAGTGTGCATTTTCATGACGTACCCTAACTGTGTACCAAATTTCACCTCTTTAGGTTCAGCGGTTTGCTCTGGGCGATGATGAATCAGTGAGTGAGGTCATTCAGTCAGGACAAGCAATTTTATATATATAGATGAATGAATTTTCAAGCTCTAATAAATGAAACTTTTTAACCAACCAATCATTTTTTTTTGTTTGTCAATTGAAAACCTTATTAATCAGTTCAATCAACCATTAATTATACAGGATGTTTATCAAATATCTATCTATTTTATTGAAAATGCCGACTAATCAATTTCTTTCCTAGATTTTGTGAAGTATGCTAACAACTGAAGAAAAAAATAGTAGTAGTTGAGGCACAGCTGTGAGGTTTGACCTTTAAAGGATTTGAAACAAGAGTTCACCTTTAAATTCCAGAAACTACTTCAAAAAATGTCAATAATCAGATCTCTGATGAACAAATTTTGAAGAAAAGGAGGTGTATATGATAAGAAATATCCTTTTTTACCTCCAGTATTACCAGAAACTGTGAAATATATCAATAATGCAACAATTGTAGTCTTTGTACATCAACAAAAAGCTGGAAACTTGGTGTTATACATATAATTAACATCATAACCTCTATATTTTTTTTTGTATACAATTTTATCAAATAAAAGGTATATAATGTTAAATTTGAATTTGTAATTGTAATTTGTATATAATGTTAAATTTGCATTAATCAATTGAAAGAGTAGAAAACAGCAGCAGTGACCACAATTACACCCTATATCTTAGAATGGGTTTACCATGCTATCACTAAACATTGGGATTTATATGTTGACATGCAGGGGAGTAATGTTAAATTGTATTATATTTTTCAGGGCTGTGGAGTCGGAGTTGGAGTCGTCAAAAAATCCGCCGACTCCAACTTCTTTTTACTTCCCAACTTGTTGTGTATATAAAAAGGAAAAGTATTGGAATCGTGTCAAATTTGACCCTCCAAGTTTTTTTTTTTTTTTTTTTTTTTTTGCAAATCTACACGTTTGGAGACCTCCCAAACCTCTCAAAAAAGTCAATAAAGGGAAAAAATTCGCGCGTGTGTGTGTGTTGGCGTCTAATTTCTTTACTTTCTGTTCTAAGATATTAAACAATATCTCAGAATGGGTAAAGTTTAAGAAACAAAATGTGGCACTGTAGCTTGCGTATAAAGGGATATTAATACTATTAAATTTTGGTTCTTAATTAAAGGTCGACAGGGTGAAGACCACGCACCCACACATAAGACTATGCACGTGTCATATCTCTTAATGAATATTTTACTCGTTATTAGCGTTTAAAATTTAAAAAAATAAAATAAAACTCGTCTCTACCCTCAAAGTAAGCTTTTTTGCCATTTTATAATAGTAAAGTAAAACCTGTTAAGATGTTCTCGTTTAAGATGTTAGAATGTATATGGGGACATGATTTAGTTCAACCACTTTGACTTAAATAACTCCTGTGTTAAACCATCTGACTCTGATTCTGACCACTCTGACCACAGAAATTATTAGACTTCAAACAGGGTGAACGAAATCATGCCCCCCCACACAGTCTAACATCCACACATATAGAAAAAACCTCGAATCTTTTGCATATCTTGAAATTTCAAGGTGTCCCGAGTCCAAAACTGTAAAAATTTGGGAGGGGTCATTTTTTGACCGAGCGCTACACTTTCCTCTGTTATATATAACAGCCGGGAAAGTAAAAATTATCGAATACATATTTATATATTACTTAGAGAAGTCTTTTAGCTTTGGAATAAAAAGTTTCTACGCTCTATCTTTATTACAACTCTATTTATTGAAAATTTTATTCTGAGGTCACGTGATGACATCAGAATTTCGGGGTCTCTTTCGGTAACAAGTCTGCCCCTAGTCGGAGTCGAAGTCAAAGTCGGATGGTAAGGAAAAGTCGGAGTCGGAGTCAGTAGATTTTTACGTGACTCCACAGCCCTGATATTTTTTGTTGTATTCATGCTTGTGATTAATTTGTAACACAATAAAAGTTATTAAAAAGTTTTTTCACAAAAATAGATAGTTACTTTATACACACCCTATATTTTATATTTGTTATTAAATTGAAATCCTCAGAATATCAGGTCTACTCTTCTCACTAGGTTGTACAGGAGATGGCATAATTGTATAATTATGGCCATTTCCTGTACAGCCTAGTGAGAAGAGCACACCTGATTGTCACATTACTGCCCAGTAACAATTGCAAAAGTGAATGAAATGATAAAAACACACAGAAGAATTAAAGTTTTGAGGTCACAATAGCTTTTCCATTAAAATAGCACACAAAATCATCTATAACAACTTGGGATATAAATTTCTACAAGTTTGGTGTTATGTTAACTAACTCCTCTATTGTCTATTGTGCATTAAGAGTGGCATGCAGTCTAAAAAGTCTAATTTGGTACCACAATGACTTCCTCCATTGTACTGTGACAACAAATGAGAGCTTCATTCATCATTAAATCTCAGAATTCAAGCAGAATTCCACAAAATAAAATCATCCAAAGTCTCTAGCAAAAAAATTTCAGTCACTCCACTGTCAGGAAAGATACTCTTGACTGTGTTCTGGGATGCAAGGGATATTCTGCTGGTTGATTTTCTAGAAAAAGGGTCAACCCTTAATGCCAAACCATAAAGTGAAATCAGCAATTTGACATATCTTGTCCTTTACTGCTTTCAGTTGGTACCATTTTTCTCAATTATAATGCTTGTTCCCACTTTGCCACATGAACACAGGTTAAAACTGCTGAATTAGGCTAGGAATACCCTAGCCATCCTCCATTCAGTCTGATTTGGCATCTCACAACTTATGCACTGAAGAGAGAGTAAAAGGTCTTTGTTTTCAAACCAATGCCAAGAGTTAGGCCACAATAATGAATGTGTTAAGAATTCTTTGTAGATGATTTGAAACATTAGTACAATATTAGGACTATTATCTGAAGGTTATAGGAAATTATATTGAGCATTAATGGAATTTTTCCATTAATGTTCAATATAATTTCCTTTAACCTTGTCATTTGTACTAGTCCTTGTCATTTATAACTTTGTCACTAGCCTGAAATGTAGTCATTTGTCAATAAAGTAGTAAAAAAATTACAACAAGGAAAACTTATTTATTGAACAACCCTCATATATTTATAAGTTATAATAATCATAAATTTTTAAAAATTTGTAAAATTTTTAATACTTTGTTAATACAAGGTAGCTTCAAAAAGTTTCCAGAATTATGCTGGGTTAGTCAATTAAAGGCAATGAAAAAAGAAAAATATAATGCCTATTTTAGCTAAACATGTCAGGAATAGAGAAATGTGTTCAAACAAATCTGTACTTGCTGCAAAGTTGACAACAGTTACCATTCACTGAAGGTTGTGTTAGTGAGACATCATGAAACAGAGTCTGGTGAAAATATCTATGGAAGAACAATGTGTAAATATCAAATTTTGTGTGTTATTGGGAAAAAACCCTCTGAGACCTAAAGATGCTTTAGGATGCCTATGTTGAATCTGCCATGAAGCATTCTCAAGTTTATGACCGGCAAAAATGCTTTTGTGAGGGATGAGAAAGTATCACTGATGATTTACGAAGTGATCAACAATGTCTGAGGAAAAAATGTTGGTTGTATGCGAGATTGTGAGGTCAGACAGAAGCAGTCAATTAAGCAGATCACTAAGACAGCAGGAATTTTGGTTGAAATTGTTGTTCCATCTTGCATGATCAATCGAACAAACACTGCTGTGTTTGCCAATGCACAATGCCACAAATGCACACAGCAGACCTCGTGCAATTTCTCCTCTTCCCCTAATTGAAAGATACCATCAAGGGACACCATTTGAAGAATGCAGATGACGTTATACAGAGTGCAACATCTGCATTGCAGGTGCTATCATGAGGGCTTCCAAGAATGTTTTCAGCAGCTATACCAGCATTGGTAAAAGTGTGTGGTTGCCAAAGGACAATACTTTGAAGGACACATTGCCTGATTTGTCAATTGTACATATACTTTTGAGTAATAAACTAATTCTGGAAACTTTTTAAAGCAACATTGTATAAATACATACAATGCTAACTGTTCCATTCCAATTCCAACCATTCTTCCCATAATTGCACCCATAGTCATGCTAGGAATAAATAGACCAGCAGGCACCTGTTAATAAATTTCAAATATCTCTTCAATAAGAAAATTTTAATATAATGAAATATATTATTATTATTAATAAATATGCCTAAATACAAATACATTACATAACATAATTGTGTGTGTATTTGTGATTGTACATTCTGTGATTGTACTGTACATTAATTTTTTAAAGTAGAGTTTGTAAAAGCATTAAAAATTTTTAGTGTACATTTCATTCTTATAAAAATGAAAGGTTTTCCTGCATTTCTTGGTTCTTTAGTATAGTATAGAACAGGGGTTACCAAACTTCTTTTGATTGTCGACCCCCTACAACTTTTCAAAACCTCACACCGACCCCTACAAAAAAGTTTGTGTTAAAAGCAAAAAAAAGTTCTTCTTTTTAATTTTACATTTTTTACATTTATTTTATATAAGTGAAATACCAAAATTAAACAAACAATGATTTAAAAACAGTTATACAGGGTGTATATAAATGAATAGTGTGATTTTAAAAATTAATAATAAATCTATTTATTACCTTATATGAGCAAACCTTACAGCATAAGCAGTGGCAACTGTCCAAGTTTTTTATGCATTAATCACAATCCTTCAATATATGCACCCATGATCACATGACACATCTACACAGTAATCAAATTCTTCCCATACACAGTGTAGCATGTTCTCCATGATGGTCTGCAGTGCATGCTTT
Source organism: Centruroides sculpturatus (assembly GCF_000671375.1). Classification (NCBI taxonomy): domain Eukaryota; kingdom Metazoa; phylum Arthropoda; class Arachnida; order Scorpiones; family Buthidae; genus Centruroides; species Centruroides sculpturatus. The sequence goes on from NW_019385192.1 coordinate 31,355, forward strand.
ATCTGATCACACAGTTCCTCAAGGGACACAGGCATTGATGGTACATAAACTCGGTCTTTAATAAACCCCCACAAAAAAAATTGTAGGGTGTTATGGCAAAAAAATGGCAAATGGGGTGGCCAGGAGAGCAGTTTGTTGTCTGCTGTTGCACCACTTCCAATCCAGTGTTGGTGAAGAACACAATTAAGACGCTCATGTATATTCCTGTGAACTTGGACAGTTACTGTTGCTTATACTGTAAGGTTTGCCCATATAAGATTTATATTATTTTTATACATAATAGATTTAATTTTTAAAACTGCACCATTCATTTATAAACACCTTGTAGAGAAGCTAATAATGTCAGTGTGCTGCCTATCAGATACAAGCTTATGAATGCTTGACATGTACTATGTAAGAACCAGAGCATGGACTCGGCAATTTTCTCCTGTCCTGTGCAACTTGATCCCAGTCATTTTACACGTTGACAGGTAGCTGTACTATTAAATTCATTGAAACAATACTGAAAAACATAATAATATGTATAGTTATATTTGTGATTTTTAGCTTCAATTTTCAATTGACCACAATAATGGTATAGTGACCCTTGGGGTCAATATCAACCACTTTAGTAACCCCCTGGTATAGAAATTGATGGATTAGCAAGATTGAGGCTTTGCTGTGGTGCTTAGTAATGCTGCAGAGCAGCATCTTAAGGGAGAACTAGTCTGAACTTTAACTCCTCTTAGCACTGAAACAATGCATTTAAAGGGCTATTTTTACAAAACATTCTTGGCTCTCCTAAGTCTCCAGAACACACTGTAAAAATATTGCAGTACATCACAGAACACACTAAAAATATTGCAGTACATCACAGAACACACAGTACAGACATAACTAGTAGCAATCTTATCTATATAACAGAATGGAACAAGATTTATATACCGTATTTACTCATATATAAGACGAGCTCGTGTATAGGACAAGGTGTGACTTTAGAAATCAAAATAAAGAAAATTAGATTTATTAATACAATTCTAATTTTATTTCATATAATCACAAAATATTATCGAATGCACGTATTAAGGCAAACAACCATGTTTGCCTTAATATATGATGAATGGAAAACAAAACCAAAACATTATAGTGCATGTGACCAGAAAAAGTTTATTTTTAATGATTTAGAATGTGTTAATATTCATTAAAAATAACAATTTAACTAATATAAAATAACTACATTTATAATCATTGCTAAGTGACCTATATTTCATTAATGTTTTTATAAATAATGAGAAACTATTTTCTGCAAACAAATGAGATACAATGCAGTTTTTAAGTGATGGATGTAAGATTAAACCAATAAACAAAGGGTTGTGTGTCTTAATTTGTTTACAGTAAGTGCCAACTTATGATAAATAGACTGTAGACCTATAAAGACAGCATGAAGTACACACAGTTCACAGAAATTATTGCAAAAATGCAAAGAATCCTTTGTTCACACAATTAGGACAACCTAGGTTTTTGAAGCAGTGAAAAATGAATAAAAACCATGTCTTATATGCGAGTAAATATGGTATATATATATAAGATATAAGACAAAAGTATTATTAACATTTATTAGTAAAACATTTGTCCCTTAATAACAAAATAATAAATATGTCACCTTCACTTTATTGTCATGTGATAATTAATATTCTAAATATTAATAAATGTGTTTATCAATCAAAACGTTTGCATTAATTTTTTTCATATGTAATATGTATTATTAATACATATTACATATTACATTTTTGACATTTAATATTATTTAGTTTCATATGTATTATTAATACATATTACATATGAAACTAAATAATATTAAATGTTAAAAATATATAAAATTTAATAATATTCATTAAGTATGAAATTTACGAATGAAAATTTGCAAACTATTTGGCTATGATTTACAAATTTTAGATATATTCTAATTAATATTTAAAAATCTGTTTACCTTTATCCCAAAAGTGAAGACAGTAATGATTAATTTAAAGATGAGTGCAAGTGATAAAAGTCCAAGTGATTTATATACACCACTGTTTGCCTCTGCTATTTGTACTGGACCATTAACAGTATTAAATTTGCGGCTGTAGTCACTAAATAACATATTGTTTCATTACTATAGTATATAAATTCAGTATACAAATTTCATTTAAAAAAACTCTGTACTACTATGGGATTATGAGATAGTTAAGACTCAATATTTCATAATTCTAGAGTAGTGCAGTTAATCAGAACTCATAAATAGCTACTGGAATAAAATCTTACATTCATAAAAACTTTTACATAACATTTAAAATACTTGTTTTGCTTGGTTCAATGTCACGACTTGGTGAATTTATTGACACTTGGCAAATAATTTCATCATCAACTTTTAATCCATACAGATATGCATTTTTGGCTTTCACCCCTCTTCAATCTATTACATAGGTTGTATGTTGTGGACACCTGTCAGGCACCTTCCACACTACCTACATCTTTCTACTTACCTTCCCTTCCGTCAAGATACTTTTCACCTAATTTTTCATTGTAAAACTTATGATCAAGGACATAATAAATTACTACAAACAGTGCTACAGGAAGGTCACAACTGGCCCTGTCAGACAGAAGTTCTTATTTCAAATAAGAACATATACAAAGAACTTTATGACTTCATTCGGAGTTCAGGACATTCGAAACTCTAACAACTAGTGCTTTCCAAGTCGGCAAGTGCAGTTGCTGAGTCACAACAGGACCGCACTTTTCTACACTTCAGTGTTCTCAAAGCCCTGATCAAGTTTTGTGTTTCTGTATGGACTCAATTGTTATTCCAGAATCATCAAGACTGTTGTATACAAATGTTATTTACTGTTGGGAAAAGACAGTGACCTGTCTAATTCTGTATTCGTTATTATTTTTGTAATTTTAATTCATATACATTGTTACATATTTTCTTTATTGTATTCACCCAAGAAGGGTGATTCAACTGTTATTGTATTGTATATATGTCTTTTGTATTTATTTTGTAAATTTGTTTTATAAATAAAAAACCGACGCAGGTGCCCATCAAACTTCCCTTTTCATCTCCTTTCCTATCTCACTTTAATTTTCCCCTTCACCTCTTCTCTTAATCCTTTTCTCTTACCCACCCTTTCACCCCAGGCAATACCCATGAGTAGTCCTGGTTCTTCATCACCTTTAAGTTACAATCTGTTACAATCCCCATCCCTTCCGACTTGACAGCCTCTCCTGCATGCCTCGCAACGTAAAACATCTCACTCCCAGAGTGCCACACAAAGCCCCACCTGCGACTGTATAAACATTCTATTTTAATAGTTGTAGCCAGTACTGTAGCCAAATACTGTTAAAAGTTCAGAGATGCATTCCAGTAACAAATATAAGCACTAACATTTCAACATAAAAAATAATTTGTTTAAATATTTATAAATAACAAGTGCAAAGTTTATACTAAATGAGAACAAACTTTACTTAATGAGAACAAACTATATAATGATTAAATTAATACAGATTAGTTAAAAGTTTACTAATAAATAAATATAATAATTATTTCTTTATATAATTACTAATAATTTGAGAATCCAATTATTAAATATCTAATAATCATTAAATGAATTTGGATAATTATAAATAGTTAAAATAAATACTTTTCATTTTCTTACAATGTATCCAAAATTAACAATCATTTTTATTAGAAATCTGGTATAACAGCTCATTTTATATTATCATTATTTGTTTCTGCTATATTTTTTCAATCAATGATAATGTTATATATGCAATTTTAGTCATTAAATTATATACTTATACAGTGGAACCTTGCTTAATGAGCATAATTCGTTCCAGAACCTTACTCATAATGCGAAACAATTTTTCCCATATAAATTCATGTAAAATACGATAATGTGTTCTATGCCAAAAAAATACTCAAATATTTTTGTATAACATTTATTCAAAGAAAATTATACAATATAAATCTTTAAGGAGCGTAAATCATCTTTATCTTTTCTTCTAGCATGGAATGAAACAACCTGGAATGCAAATTCGATTTGCAGAAAAAAAAAATTTGAAATACAGTAATTTCTAATATTTAATTATAGCATTTACATAGCTGAAGAATTTGGCATATTGTTTGGCATGTTTATTATATAACAAGCTATGGTTGTTGATGTTTATATGTAATATGTCTGAACACAGATTTGGAAAAATGTATAATCATAAGTGACACTAAGATGCTAGCGAAATGAGTGCTAAACAAAACTGATGTTGCATGCACACAATCCAGGTCTTTCTTTCTTCTTGTCAATTGTTATGTGAAACGTCACTTGTTAAGTGAGTCATTTTTTTTTACAATTTGTTTTGCTCGTTATGTGAACTACTCGTTATGAGAGGTTCCACTATAATATATTTGAATGAAATGAATTTTTAAATTTATTCTAATTCAATTTTCTTTAACAACTTTTGAAGATGAGCACTAAATAATTCAAAAACAAAATATTTATTAAATCTTGTTTAAATGTTGCTTTCAATTTAATTTTCATTAGAAAAAACTACTGACTTTTTTAAATTACATTTTTCACTTCAATCAATAAATCTTATTTGATATAAAAAATGTTTAATTAATAATATACTTCCTGAAGATATACATAATGACTACATGATGAATCAACAAATGTTATTTGTGTATTGAATAGGAACTATTGACTCATAATATATGTCAAATGTGATACTATACTATTCCACTAATTACTTTAAAAATTAATTAAAATAAAAAATGGCATTTAATTTTCTTCAAGGAATTAATAATATATTTTTATTACTTCTTACAAGTTAGTAATAAACCATTAACCATTTAATGATTATGAATTTTTAATCTTATCACTAAAACATTATTTTAACAAAGCAAAATCATTGACTTTTGATATTAATTTACTTTAAAATAAAAATAGAAAAAAAAGCAGAAATTATAAACTTGAGTAAAATTAATTCTAGCTAATCTGAACTAATTACTGTATGGGGTTGCTCAGATTAGTAGGATTACATATAATAAATGACTGGATATATGAAATGATCTCTCTCTTTCATGTTTTTATAAAAATTTTTAGTTTTGATATCTTAGATACATAAATCTAAATTTTGATATTGCGATCTTATGTTAATTCAGTATCTCTGTTTCATAATCTCATATACAGAATCATAAATCAATTCTTGACAGCTGGATGGCCGAGTGGTCAAGGTGGCAGCCTACTGTTCTGGGGAACCCGTAATTGAATCTGGACATGTTGAAAAATCCCCAGGAATTTTTCGGGGGTGGTCCATCCAGATATGTTGGGCCCTGTCCCTCACCCCCCGGCCGCCCTGGCTGAACCCATAATGGGCCTGCTAAAAAGAGGCCATCTTAGTGCCCACAGGATGGAGAGTTAAAAAAAAAAAATCAATTCTTTTGATAAATGTAATATAATCATTCCAAAATAGATTTATTTATTAAATGATATAGAAACTTGATTATTCAAAATGATTTGCAAAAAATAAAATAAATACAAGGGTAAATGAAAAATTATCCGCACTTTGAGCTGTAGAATTTATTGTAATCAACTTTCAGCAAGTCAAATATATCATTTCTCGACATAATCGCCCTGCTTTTCAATACACTCTTCCATCTGTCCACAAGTTTTCCTACCCCTTCATTAAGTGGTTCTGCAGCTCACCTGAAAACATTTTTTAATGAAGAATAGGAAAACTTGTGGACAGATGGACAAAGTGTATTGAAAAGCAGGGTGATTATGTTGAGAAATGATATATTTGACTTGCTGAAGGTTGATTACAATAAATTCTACAGCCCAAAGTGCAAATAATTTTTGACTTACCCTCATAAATAAATAAAAACAGAACATGTAGCATTGTACATACACAGAGTACATGCATAGAAACCAAATGTAACTGGAAATCACTATGTTATCTGTTGATTTTATCACTGCAAAACTAGGCCATATCTGACATTACATCATTAAGTTTTGAGTAAATTAACCTTCAAATATGGCCTAGTTTCTATAGTTCATGAAAATTTAAATGCACAGTGCTTAATGTATCCAAAACACAGAAACACATTTCTGGATTATCCAGAAGACCACTGATACCATCAGATTTCAATAATCAAGTTTCCATTGTACATTTGTATTTTATTTGTGGAATAGTGGAGACTTTAATCAAATATTGTTTTATCTTAAGTAGTTTAATTTTACAACTTTTTCTTAAATTCTCCAAAGTTCAAACACTAAATTAGTTATTAATTTAAATTAGTTTCTTTTTCAAATTCATTTGTTGCCTTTGTTCTCATTTCTATATTCATATCTGAACATTTCTTTAACTAACTGAATAAAATTCTAATATTCTACTATATTTTTCAAGTTTTTTCTTAATTTTTAACAAATTGGATTCCTATAATACACAACATAAAATTATTTTTCACCCTATAGACATTAAGATTTGTTTTAATCATACCTATTGCTACCAGATCCACAATGACATTGGCAAGATAACAAGGGACAGAGCTTGATCTATCCAGAATGGACCTATATTTCCCAAAATAGTAGGCAGACACCGTAACCTCTCCTGTCATCTGGCTGTCTCATCATCAACAATAATTATCAAGGAAAGGAGGAAATGTTTCAAGATGTAAGTTTTCTTTTACTCATCACTTTTTCAAATGTGTATTTTATTCACATTATTTTCAAAATTTGTTAATTTAAAAGTTGGCAGCCCTAATAGTAACTAGGGAGGAAAAATGGGTATTATATACTAATGTCATTTGCAAAAGACAGTAGTTAGATCCAAAGGTTATTCCAGTTCAAATACCTTTAGTTTAAGGCAATGTGACATGTGGGCAATCTGCCAAGGGAGGATGCCACCTGGGAGATCTTTTATGGAAAATTGGCCCTATTTAGGTGTTACTAAAGTGAAGAAAACTTGAAAAATTCCACATGGCCAGCTTGTTGGCGAGGCACAAATCCACAACCGACTACCAGTGTTCAGTGGTTTTATCCACTTGGTCACTGGTAGACTCAAGTACCAAAGTGTAATCTTCCTCCTTGAAATGTGTTCCTATTTGTGTGGTGGGATCTGAGAAAAATAGTGCATTTTGAGTTGTTGAATCCAAATGATCCAGTAAATGCCAGTAATTGGAAAAACTTTGTGAAAAATTCCAAGAAAAACATCCATATTTGATAAATAGGAAGGATGTTATTCTGTTACACAATAATGCCTTATAAATTATAAATTAATAAAATTTTAATTCCTGGGCCTATTTATGCCATAATTATTTTTTATATCTTTTTCTTCCTTCTCTATATAATTTGAAAACATTAAATTATCTTTCCTTATCAATGATTAATTTAAAATCTTTCAACAATTATATCAATATTTAATACTTATTATAAATACTCTAATAAACAGCATGATTTGTCAAGACATTTTAATGAATTTCTCAAAATCAGTGGTTCTTTTTGGTGATGAAATGCTAAATAAATTATTAAATTTAATTAGAACTTAGATAAGAATGATAAGCCATCACTTGTAATTTTTATTAGAACTCATTCAGCCACACCCAATAGATTAAAATTAAAACAAATAATTCCTTTTATTAATATTTAATTTAATATTATTATTTCACCTTATTTACTATACTAAATATCTAAAGCCCCTTTATTAGTCCAGTTCACCCAATTCTGGATAATTGTTTTAAAAAATTAAATTTTATAATAATGTTACTTTTTAACTCATCATTTTTTTTTAAATATAAGATTTGATTGTTGTCATTATTATCTGTATGTTTAATTTAATAGCATTCTTATGATTCTTTCTTCCTGGGTATAATATATGTTTACTAAAACACATCTTACATAAAGGATTATAGAAAGTATTATAGCTTCTTGATAAAAAGCACTGAGTTCAGCGTTAATACGATAACGCTGAACTCAGTGCTTTTTATCAAGAAGCTATACAATTTTGGCGTGAGTTTTATTTATTTATCTATTTATATGAAAGTATTATAATCTTTAAGATATATATCTTGAAAAAAATTATGCATATAAAAATGAAGAATTGTTCTATTTGAAGAGAAAGAGTTTTTTTGATTCATTCTCTGGCTTGCCATTTAGTCACAAAGTTATAAATCAGTCAATTTTTAACTGTTGATTTATTAAGTAATGTCTCTTCAATCCGAAAAAACTTCTGGTAGACAGACTTCACAGCCAATTTTAATTAATTTTTGATACTTTATTCAGTTTGCTTTTTATATTAAATTTTTAATAAGAGTTTGATACTTTCAGATTTTTGTCATTTTCTTTGAAGGTAGAATCTCCATTCTATCACTATAATATGTATTTATTGTTTTATACATTGTATGTAACTAATTAAAATACTTAATGACTAAATTAAACATGTTCATTGCTATCCATGGCAAAATAGAAATAAAATAACTTTATTTTGGTTAATTTCATATTTTCTTCTTCTATTATAAATTTTGAAGTACAGTAGAACCTCGAAAACTCGGCCCTCGATAACCCGGCACTCCGGATAACTCGCGCACACCTTGGCAGGGCGAAAACGAACTTAGGCGAACTTAACTCTCCCGTTTAAACTAAATCTTTTTATATAGAATGAAGATAGCGCTGATTGACCAATGAGCGCTTCGTAGTCCTATTGGAGGTCCGTGCGATCGTCCGATGATCGACGACCAATCATCTATTCTGTTTTCAAAACTAACGGTCGTTTCTCAATCCGTATTTCTATGGCGACAACCGTTGCTTGTTTGAAAAAGAGGAAAAGCGCGGGAACCGTACATCTAAACGATTCCATCACGACAACAGTACTCTGCGATGGCATCTTCCGTTAAAAGAAAACAAGTGAACATGTCTATGGAGCAAAAGTTGCGGGCATTAAAGAGACTGGATAACGGAGAAAGTGTCAGTGCAGTGGCTAAGGACTTGGGAGTTGGCAAAAGTACGATTAGAGACTGGAAGAAGAAGCGGACAGAAATCGAGTCGTGGTGTGTTAACAGAATGTGTACAGAAACATTGAAAGAAAGGAAAAATATGAAGGAAAGTGACTTTAATGAGGTAAGTGAAGCACTTTACATTTGGTTTCGCCAAAGAAGAGAGAAGGGCACCCCAATTAGTGGGCCAATCTTGAAAGAAAAAGCCTTGAAATTTTACGGAGAATTTAAAAAAGACAACGATTCTAAATTTGTCGCAAGCAATGGCTGGCTTGAGCGCTGGAAGAAACGCTATGGAGTCCGGCAGCTTAGTACTTGTGGGGAAAAATTATCTGGAAACACGGAGAGTATGTCTCAGTTTAAAAATAACTTTCAGAAATTTATCGAAGCTGAAGGTTTGACTGGAGAGCAATTGTACAATTGTGATGAAACAGGGTTAAATTATAAACTGCTACCAGCGAAAAGTCTTGCTTTCAAGGAAGAACAATCAGCCCCAGGTTTTAAAAGAAGCAAGGAAAGGGTAACAATCCTAGCATGCAGTAATGCAACAGGTGAGCACAAATTAAAGCTTGGTCTCATAGGAAAATCAAAGAAACCACGTGCGTTTAAGCACATTGAAATGGGTAAACTTTCAGTTTGGTACCGAAACCAGTCACATGCCTGGATGAACTGTGCAATTTTCAAAGAATGGTTTCATGAAGTATTTGTTCCATCGGTTGAGCAGTTTTTAAAATCTAAAAACCTGCCAAGGAAGGCTATTCTGATTTTGGACAACGCGTCTTCGCACCCAGACATTGAAGAGTTAAAAGATGGTGACATATGAGCAATGTTTTTACCGCCCAATGTCACAGCGTTATGCCAGCCAATGGACCAAGGAGTTTTGGTTAGTCTCAAGAGAAGATATAGGCGCAAGCTGTTATCCTCCCTTCTTTCTGCAAACGATGATGATCAAGGTCTTATCCAGAACTTAAAGAGAATTAACCTATTGGATGTTGTTGGCTGGGTGACAGACGCCTGGAACGAGTTAGAGTCATTAACACTAGTTCGTTCCTGGCGAAAACTCCTTGATCACGAGGGAAATGAGTTCGTTGAACATGATGATACAGAAAATATAAACTTACTCGACCTGCTGAAAAGAGTTCCTGGATGTGCAGAAGCCGATGAAAATGACGTCGAACAGTAGTTCCAGAACGATACGGAGCAAGACATTATGTATGTCCGATGCAGAAATTATTGCTGTTGTCACAGTCAATGAAAAAATGCCGGAAAATGATGAAGATATTGACGTTGAGGACTACACCGTACAAGCTCCTAAAATATCACATAGTGAGGGACTAAAGGCTGTCGAAAACGCCCTTCAGTATTTTGAACAACAAGGTGCGTCGGTAATGGACTTACTGTTCCTTCGTCGTCTTCGTGATGAAGCAGCAAAACGCAGAGTGCAGTGCGGAAAACAACAGGACATTACGCATTTTTTTAAAAAAAAGTAGCCAGTTTTTGAAAAGTCGGCTAGATAACTTCATTGTAGACAGCTTTATGCTTTTCTGAGGTCTGTCTTATCAAGTAAATTACCGTACACTGTATTCATTAATTTTCATTTTCATGTAGTAAAGGCTCTATGCCTTCATAAAGTACATACTTTTCCTTTGTTTAAGGGTATTTGGGCAGTTTATTCTCTGTTGTATTCTCAAGTTAACAATACATACAAGTACAGTACACTATTTTCTGAGGAAACACGCATACTTATCCTTTTTTAACCCCATTCCCGATAACCCGGCATTTTCGCAAACTCGGCCACCCTTCGGTCCACATTAGGCCGAGTTTTCGAGGTTCTACTGTATCTTGAGAACAATTCTTGAACTAATATCAGAAGTGACCAAGATGTATCATCCTCATTTAATATGCATCTAATGAAACATTAATAAATTGTTCTCATTTATCACAAATTATTTTTTTATGATTTTTTTCACCTTGCTTAATTTTCATTATTTATTTAGTTATCACTCAAATTATATATGAAACTGTCATAATTGATTGATAAACAATATAAATAAATAACTAATAAATAAATTATTTCAAAATTACTATTCAATTAATCTATTTCAAAATATTTATAACTAAAATTTGATATATTTGATATTGTAAATATTTACTATATTACTATACTGCAAAAATAAACTTTTTCAGGTGACATTATATTATCTACATCATATAAACACGAGAGAATAATTCTTAACATTTTTTATAATCTTTCTAATGGAACTAAGAAACATACCAAAGTGGAGAGACATCAGCAATTCCACATTGACTAAATAATAACTTAATTAAATCACTGCCATTCATTCTTGTAAATTCATTTGGATAACTAATAACTGCTGTTATAAGAGTTATAACCAAAACCTAAAATAACAACAATCATTATTTAATATTTACATTTTTATGAGCACAAGTACAATAAATAAAAATAAAAATAAGTTTACTTCTGTAATAGGGTATTGTCCAAGTTTAGATTCTTTCCTGTATTTGCACCATCGAATATTTCCTTTGATAAATATTGATCCAACAACACCCTGAAAATAAATATAAAATAAATCATTTCACAAAAATTTATCCTTTACTTCATGTATAAAATAATAGTAAAAACCACACTTCTGACAACTTTAATAATACAGATCTTTTGTTATTGTCAAACATATATATTCTGATAAGCACATTTGCAAGTATGATGTTAAATGTATTTTCTCCAGAAATACAAATATTTTTTCAACACATTATTAAGAAATCCAATTGCAAATATTAAAAAAATGATCAAAGAATTATTTAAATATAGTCTTTAGTCCATTTTTAAATTTATGACTGAAATTGTGTATAATGTTTCTTTCTGAACAGAAAAAATCTCTAACATTTAAAAATAAAAAAATTTCTCATTTGTTTAAAATTATTATTTATATAATGTTAATATAAGAAACCAATAATTAGTATTATAATAAAGAATTTCAATTTTTTCAGTTACTTTAATATGGAAATGACAAAACAAATGAATTCAAGTTAATAAATAATTGACAACTCAATGTTAATTACACATTATAAATACAAATATATTATAAAAATATAATGTCACTGAAATGAAATATTTAAGTACTTACACCAAGAATTCCTAATAATATAAAAGGAACTAATTCAATAAATATCCAAGGTCTTTTATACTCCACAGAAAACATGACTAAATGATCATTACCAAAGGGATTAATTGAACGTAACACAAATGCTGCTATAAGGGCACAAAAAAAGGAGCGCCACAATGTCTTCAGTGGAAAATAGTAACTCACCTAAATTCAAAGATAAGAAATAATAAATTTTAGAAATTTTAAATTTTAATAAATCTGTATCAAAAAATTCAAGAACACTTAAAATTCATTAAATTTGAATATTGTGAGTTAAAGTATTCAAATATTTATAAAATACAAAGAATTATTAGAGAGGCCTATTATTTATGTGAGATTTCAGATTCAAAAAATATATCCAGGTTGACATCACTAATCCAGCATCATGTAGGATGATGTAAGTTACTTCTTTTTGGTAAAGACACTAGGCATAAACTAAACAGTACCATTTATCATTCACTATAACAAAAATTAATTTTATTTTCATTCACTTGATAATTGAGAGGCTTTGTAGAAAAATGGCATATCCCACATTATGACATTTTAAATAAAAATGAGGATTTTATCTTTCAATTCACCAGAATTTTAATATATAATGTTTTATTAATGTGGGTGTATAACCCATGGGACATGCAAATGAACCATGAAAGTTTCTTAGAAGGCATATTGTTGAGGTACAAATTCAAAGTTGTTATAGTCTGCACAGCAAAAGAGTAGTCACGAGTCAGCCTGAGCTGGAAGAATCTATGTCAGTTGAAAGGGATGGAAGACGTGGCTAACTCCCTTGGGAACTGAGTCATCGATCTGATTTCTTTCAGCTGTTTTGTTTTTACATTTCTAAAACATTTTTATATTATCTTTATCATAAAAAATTTTATTGTTTTCCTTTTTATTTTATAAATTTTATTACACTTAGTTCTAATATTACTCACATATTAATCACATGTCTTCTTCCATCCCTTTCATCTGACATAGATACTATCTGTTCAGTTTGATTCATGTCTACTCTCTCACTGCACAGACTACAACAACTCAATTTTTGTAGTTTTGTGGGATATTCTATTTTTCCACTAAACCTCTTAAACCATAAGTTTTGCTTCTGTATGGTAGGCTCATTTTGTACATAACTGAAATTGTTTTTGGCATAATGAAACAATTTCTAAATAACAACATAGAGATAGACCATTAACACAAAAAGCATACTCTATCTTGTGTTTCTTCTTCAGTGTATGCAAGTGCCCTTTTCACTGTGTTAAAATGTTTCACATGATCACTCATCATCTTATACAGCATAGCACTAACAATCCATAGCTATAATTAAAAGATTTTATGGTTGAAATATGGAATTTATATTTCCATGAAAATTACTTGTTAATCATGCCTGATCTTCAGAAAACATTAAAACTGCTTTATTAGCATCAAAAGTTTTCTGATATATTGATATATATATCCCGTTTAGTTTCTAGGCCAAAATAACTCGGGCAGGTTACATAGTGTTACATAAAACTCGGGCATATGGGCTCTCCGAAAAAAAATTTTTTTTGGATGTTTTTTGTCTCCAAATTTTTTTCCCCATGCAAAAAAATTTTATCGCAATTTTAATCTACCTTTAAAGACGCACGATTAACATTTAATTGTTTTTTAATGGGATTTTTTTTAATCAAATTTCATTCATCGTTCTAAAGTTCTAGCGCACGGATTTTACTTCGCTAAAGTTATTTAAAGCTAGTTTCTGATGTCAAAAACGACCTCCGATAGTTTTTTAATTTTTCTAATTAATATATTTTATTATATATACGTTTAATTAAGTCGGGAGGTCGGAAATCGCAATAAAAAACATAATTTTTTTAAANATCCAAAATTAACAATCATTTTTATTAGAAATCTGGTATAACAGCTCATTTTATATTATCATTATTTGTTTCTGCTATATTTTTTCAATCAATGATAATGTTATATATGCAATTTTAGTCATTAAATTATATACTTATACAGTGGAACCTTGCTTAATGAGCATAATTCGTTCCAGAACCTTACTCATAATGCGAAACAATTTTTCCCATATAAATTCATGTAAAATACGATAATGTGTTCTATGCCAAAAAAATACTCAAATATTTTTGTATAACATTTATTCAAAGAAAATTATACAATATAAATCTTTAAGGAGCGTAAATCATCTTTATCTTTTCTTCTAGCATGGAATGAAACAACCTGGAATGCAAATTCGATTTGCAGAAAAAAAAAATTTGAAATACAGTAATTTCTAATATTTAATTATAGCATTTACATAGCTGAAGAATTTGGCATATTGTTTGGCATGTTTATTATATAACAAGCTATGGTTGTTGATGTTTATATGTAATATGTCTGAACACAGATTTGGAAAAATGTATAATCATAAGTGACACTAAGATGCTAGCGAAATGAGTGCTAAACAAAACTGATGTTGCATGCACACAATCCAGGTCTTTCTTTCTTCTTGTCAATTGTTATGTGAAACGTCACTTGTTAAGTGAGTCATTTTTTTTTACAATTTGTTTTGCTCGTTATGTGAACTACTCGTTATGAGAGGTTCCACTATAATATATTTGAATGAAATGAATTTTTAAATTTATTCTAATTCAATTTTCTTTAACAACTTTTGAAGATGAGCACTAAATAATTCAAAAACAAAATATTTATTAAATCTTGTTTAAATGTTGCTTTCAATTTAATTTTCATTAGAAAAAACTACTGACTTTTTTAAATTACATTTTTCACTTCAATCAATAAATCTTATTTGATATAAAAAATGTTTAATTAATAATATACTTCCTGAAGATATACATAATGACTACATGATGAATCAACAAATGTTATTTGTGTATTGAATAGGAACTATTGACTCATAATATATGTCAAATGTGATACTATACTATTCCACTAATTACTTTAAAAATTAATTAAAATAAAAAATGGCATTTAATTTTCTTCAAGGAATTAATAATATATTTTTATTACTTCTTACAAGTTAGTAATAAACCATTAACCATTTAATGATTATGAATTTTTAATCTTATCACTAAAACATTATTTTAACAAAGCAAAATCATTGACTTTTGATATTAATTTACTTTAAAATAAAAATAGAAAAAAAAGCAGAAATTATAAACTTGAGTAAAATTAATTCTAGCTAATCTGAACTAATTACTGTATGGGGTTGCTCAGATTAGTAGGATTACATATAATAAATGACTGGATATATGAAATGATCTCTCTCTTTCATGTTTTTATAAAAATTTTTAGTTTTGATATCTTAGATACATAAATCTAAATTTTGATATTGCGATCTTATGTTAATTCAGTATCTCTGTTTCATAATCTCATATACAGAATCATAAATCAATTCTTGACAGCTGGATGGCCGAGTGGTCAAGGTGGCAGCCTACTGTTCTGGGGAACCCGTAATTGAATCTGGACATGTTGAAAAATCCCCAGGAATTTTTCGGGGGTGGTCCATCCAGATATGTTGGGCCCTGTCCCTCACCCCCCGGCCGCCCTGGCTGAACCCATAATGGGCCTGCTAAAAAGAGGCCATCTTAGTGCCCACAGGATGGAGAGTTAAAAAAAAAAAATCAATTCTTTTGATAAATGTAATATAATCATTCCAAAATAGATTTATTTATTAAATGATATAGAAACTTGATTATTCAAAATGATTTGCAAAAAATAAAATAAATACAAGGGTAAATGAAAAATTATCCGCACTTTGAGCTGTAGAATTTATTGTAATCAACTTTCAGCAAGTCAAATATATCATTTCTCGACATAATCGCCCTGCTTTTCAATACACTCTTCCATCTGTCCACAAGTTTTCCTACCCCTTCATTAAGTGGTTCTGCAGCTCACCTGAAAACATTTTTTAATGAAGAATAGGAAAACTTGTGGACAGATGGACAAAGTGTATTGAAAAGCAGGGTGATTATGTTGAGAAATGATATATTTGACTTGCTGAAGGTTGATTACAATAAATTCTACAGCCCAAAGTGCAAATAATTTTTGACTTACCCTCATAAATAAATAAAAACAGAACATGTAGCATTGTACATACACAGAGTACATGCATAGAAACCAAATGTAACTGGAAATCACTATGTTATCTGTTGATTTTATCACTGCAAAACTAGGCCATATCTGACATTACATCATTAAGTTTTGAGTAAATTAACCTTCAAATATGGCCTA
The DNA here is from genome assembly GCF_000671375.1 of Centruroides sculpturatus. Lineage (NCBI taxonomy): Eukaryota > Metazoa > Arthropoda > Arachnida > Scorpiones > Buthidae > Centruroides > Centruroides sculpturatus. The sequence continues at coordinate 47,747 of NW_019385192.1, forward strand.
GTTTCTATAGTTCATGAAAATTTAAATGCACAGTGCTTAATGTATCCAAAACACAGAAACACATTTCTGGATTATCCAGAAGACCACTGATACCATCAGATTTCAATAATCAAGTTTCCATTGTACATTTGTATTTTATTTGTGGAATAGTGGAGACTTTAATCAAATATTGTTTTATCTTAAGTAGTTTAATTTTACAACTTTTTCTTAAATTCTCCAAAGTTCAAACACTAAATTAGTTATTAATTTAAATTAGTTTCTTTTTCAAATTCATTTGTTGCCTTTGTTCTCATTTCTATATTCATATCTGAACATTTCTTTAACTAACTGAATAAAATTCTAATATTCTACTATATTTTTCAAGTTTTTTCTTAATTTTTAACAAATTGGATTCCTATAATACACAACATAAAATTATTTTTCACCCTATAGACATTAAGATTTGTTTTAATCATACCTATTGCTACCAGATCCACAATGACATTGGCAAGATAACAAGGGACAGAGCTTGATCTATCCAGAATGGACCTATATTTCCCAAAATAGTAGGCAGACACCGTAACCTCTCCTGTCATCTGGCTGTCTCATCATCAACAATAATTATCAAGGAAAGGAGGAAATGTTTCAAGATGTAAGTTTTCTTTTACTCATCACTTTTTCAAATGTGTATTTTATTCACATTATTTTCAAAATTTGTTAATTTAAAAGTTGGCAGCCCTAATAGTAACTAGGGAGGAAAAATGGGTATTATATACTAATGTCATTTGCAAAAGACAGTAGTTAGATCCAAAGGTTATTCCAGTTCAAATACCTTTAGTTTAAGGCAATGTGACATGTGGGCAATCTGCCAAGGGAGGATGCCACCTGGGAGATCTTTTATGGAAAATTGGCCCTATTTAGGTGTTACTAAAGTGAAGAAAACTTGAAAAATTCCACATGGCCAGCTTGTTGGCGAGGCACAAATCCACAACCGACTACCAGTGTTCAGTGGTTTTATCCACTTGGTCACTGGTAGACTCAAGTACCAAAGTGTAATCTTCCTCCTTGAAATGTGTTCCTATTTGTGTGGTGGGATCTGAGAAAAATAGTGCATTTTGAGTTGTTGAATCCAAATGATCCAGTAAATGCCAGTAATTGGAAAAACTTTGTGAAAAATTCCAAGAAAAACATCCATATTTGATAAATAGGAAGGATGTTATTCTGTTACACAATAATGCCTTATAAATTATAAATTAATAAAATTTTAATTCCTGGGCCTATTTATGCCATAATTATTTTTTATATCTTTTTCTTCCTTCTCTATATAATTTGAAAACATTAAATTATCTTTCCTTATCAATGATTAATTTAAAATCTTTCAACAATTATATCAATATTTAATACTTATTATAAATACTCTAATAAACAGCATGATTTGTCAAGACATTTTAATGAATTTCTCAAAATCAGTGGTTCTTTTTGGTGATGAAATGCTAAATAAATTATTAAATTTAATTAGAACTTAGATAAGAATGATAAGCCATCACTTGTAATTTTTATTAGAACTCATTCAGCCACACCCAATAGATTAAAATTAAAACAAATAATTCCTTTTATTAATATTTAATTTAATATTATTATTTCACCTTATTTACTATACTAAATATCTAAAGCCCCTTTATTAGTCCAGTTCACCCAATTCTGGATAATTGTTTTAAAAAATTAAATTTTATAATAATGTTACTTTTTAACTCATCATTTTTTTTTAAATATAAGATTTGATTGTTGTCATTATTATCTGTATGTTTAATTTAATAGCATTCTTATGATTCTTTCTTCCTGGGTATAATATATGTTTACTAAAACACATCTTACATAAAGGATTATAGAAAGTATTATAGCTTCTTGATAAAAAGCACTGAGTTCAGCGTTAATACGATAACGCTGAACTCAGTGCTTTTTATCAAGAAGCTATACAATTTTGGCGTGAGTTTTATTTATTTATCTATTTATATGAAAGTATTATAATCTTTAAGATATATATCTTGAAAAAAATTATGCATATAAAAATGAAGAATTGTTCTATTTGAAGAGAAAGAGTTTTTTTGATTCATTCTCTGGCTTGCCATTTAGTCACAAAGTTATAAATCAGTCAATTTTTAACTGTTGATTTATTAAGTAATGTCTCTTCAATCCGAAAAAACTTCTGGTAGACAGACTTCACAGCCAATTTTAATTAATTTTTGATACTTTATTCAGTTTGCTTTTTATATTAAATTTTTAATAAGAGTTTGATACTTTCAGATTTTTGTCATTTTCTTTGAAGGTAGAATCTCCATTCTATCACTATAATATGTATTTATTGTTTTATACATTGTATGTAACTAATTAAAATACTTAATGACTAAATTAAACATGTTCATTGCTATCCATGGCAAAATAGAAATAAAATAACTTTATTTTGGTTAATTTCATATTTTCTTCTTCTATTATAAATTTTGAAGTACAGTAGAACCTCGAAAACTCGGCCCTCGATAACCCGGCACTCCGGATAACTCGCGCACACCTTGGCAGGGCGAAAACGAACTTAGGCGAACTTAACTCTCCCGTTTAAACTAAATCTTTTTATATAGAATGAAGATAGCGCTGATTGACCAATGAGCGCTTCGTAGTCCTATTGGAGGTCCGTGCGATCGTCCGATGATCGACGACCAATCATCTATTCTGTTTTCAAAACTAACGGTCGTTTCTCAATCCGTATTTCTATGGCGACAACCGTTGCTTGTTTGAAAAAGAGGAAAAGCGCGGGAACCGTACATCTAAACGATTCCATCACGACAACAGTACTCTGCGATGGCATCTTCCGTTAAAAGAAAACAAGTGAACATGTCTATGGAGCAAAAGTTGCGGGCATTAAAGAGACTGGATAACGGAGAAAGTGTCAGTGCAGTGGCTAAGGACTTGGGAGTTGGCAAAAGTACGATTAGAGACTGGAAGAAGAAGCGGACAGAAATCGAGTCGTGGTGTGTTAACAGAATGTGTACAGAAACATTGAAAGAAAGGAAAAATATGAAGGAAAGTGACTTTAATGAGGTAAGTGAAGCACTTTACATTTGGTTTCGCCAAAGAAGAGAGAAGGGCACCCCAATTAGTGGGCCAATCTTGAAAGAAAAAGCCTTGAAATTTTACGGAGAATTTAAAAAAGACAACGATTCTAAATTTGTCGCAAGCAATGGCTGGCTTGAGTGCTGGAAGAAACGCTATGGAGTCCGGCAGCTTAGTATTTGTGGGGAAAAATTATCTGGAAACACGGAGAGTATGTCTCAGTTTAAAAAAAACTTTCAGAAATTTATCGAAGCTGAAGGTTTGACTGGAGAGCAATTGTACAATTGTGATGAAACAGGGTTAAATTATAAACTGCTACCAGCGAAAAGTCTTGCTTTCAAGGAAGAACAATCAGCCCCAGGTTTTAAAAGAAGCAAGGAAAGGGTAACAATCCTAGCATGCAGTAATGCAACAGGTGAGCACAAATTAAAGCTTGGTCTCATAGGAAAATCAAAGAAACCACGTGCGTTTAAGCACATTGAAATGGGTAAACTTTCAGTTTGGTACCGAAACCAGTCACATGCCTGGATGAACTGTGCAATTTTCAAAGAATGGTTTCATGAAGTATTTGTTCCATCGGTTGAGCAGTTTTTAAAATCTAAAAACCTGCCAAGGAAGGCTATTCTGATTTTGGACAACGCGTCTTCGCACCCAGACATTGAAGAGTTAAAAGATGGTGACATACGAGCAATGTTTTTACCGCCCAATGTCACAGCGTTATGCCAGCCAATGGACCAAGGAGTTTTGGTTAGTCTCAAGAGAAGATATAGGCGCAAGCTGTTATCCTCCCTTCTTTCTGCAAACGATGATGATCAAGGTCTTATCCAGAACTTAAAGAAAATTAACCTATTGGATGTTGTTGGCTGGGTG
>NW_019385192.1:56534-94872 GCF_000671375.1 Centruroides sculpturatus
ATATTTGTGGCTATACATTACATGGATATATATATATATATATTGGACATGGATATATATATATATATTCATGTCCTTGTATATATCAAAAAGTATATATATGTATATATATCTTATAATATAGAGAAATATATATATAAGGATAAGAGATATATAGAGAAAGGACATGGATATATATATATATATCCATGTCCTTTCTCTATCTCAAATTTTCCCATTCTCTTATTTTTTCTATAACCTTATCTCCATCCCAAAATTCTTTACATCATTTTATCCATTCTTGACATAGTTGTTATTTTTCAAGTTCTCAAATCCCTCTTATGCAAAAACTTCTCAATCTAAGATCCTTAGCTGGTAACTCTAGATTAAGAGTTATTTTTCATATCACAACCAAACTAACACTGGTTACAAAATTCTTGAACTAAAGTGGAGAGGTATGTTACAAGCTCTGATTTGTCCAAACACATGACATGTTGTGAAAAAATTGTCATGCACTAACTAAACATATGATATTAAAGTTTAGTAAACAATAGATTCTAACAATAAAAAAGACTACACTAACGTTGAGACAGAAGTATTATTAAAATAAATTGCAAAATATAGAAGTGTATTGAAAACAAACAAATGCACTAATGAATCTAGAGACAAATATAAAAAAATGACTACAGAAACAGAATATAACAGTTATCCAGGAATCATAACACCCAAAATAGTAAACAATTTTATTTTATTTCAAAAAACTTAAAAACTAAATCAAATAAAAATCAGGTAAAAGAAACTGTAGAAAATTTTAAAACTGGTGATGATGTAATTGTTTAAAATATAGCTGTTTATTTTCAATGTCTTGCATGAACTGAAAGTTATCATAAAAAACTGAATAGGCCTATGTTGTTTACAAAGAATTTAAATAGCACATGCATTAGACCAGGCATGGCCAACATACAGCCTGTCTAATGAATTTATGTGGCCCGTGATCAATCTTTCAATATTAGTTACTGAAGTCCAGATAGCTTGATGAAAAATTCTGACACCTAAAAAAAAAATCAACAACTCATTGTGCATTTAGAGTTAACCCTAACCCTCCATTACAAATCTCGTAAGTAGAGGAGATCCTTGTATCTTGGGACACCTTGTACTTGGGGACAAGCTCGTCATTTGAAAAATAATACATTGAGAAGTAGTAAGTAGCAATATTTAGCAGCTGTTTCAAGTCGGCCATTTTGACTTGTTTTACCGCTGTGACACATCGTGTGAATTTTATAGGTGTTTGTTTTTTGCAATCCATTTGGATCTTGGTTTTAATCAAAATATTTTGAGGTGAGTAATTTAATTAAGGTACAGTTAGTTGATAACTACATTTGTAACCACTTATTTTAATAAATAACATTGGATTTCTGTAATTCAAAAATTATAACCATACTTTGTTATAAACAAGAGAAAATTGTACCTTGGAACAGTGAATTTTTTGTACCTTAGGACTGTCCCAAGGTACTGTACGAGGCATTGTTTTTCTCAACTATTTATTTAATATTATTTTGTTTACTTTTGTTATTACGTTTCTTTGGCAGCGAAGAAAAAGAATGAAGTGAATAAAAATGCTAAATCTGTTAAAAAGCGAGTTTTTAAGAAGAAAAAAGTTGAAGTTAGTAGCTCTGAGGACGAAATCTCTGTGATCTTAGAGAGTGACAATTTGTGTGATGAAGTTTGAGAGGAAAATAATTGTGTGGGGTGCAGTGAAAATTATTTTACTACTTCGAGTACAGAAGACTGGATTCAATGCGTTACCTGTCAATTCTGGGTGCATGAAGATTGCATCATTTTTGAAAATTACTGTCAGAAATGCAGTATTAATTCTAAAAAAATTAGTAAGTAGTAATGTTTGCAACCTATATTTGTAATGACTATTGTTTTTCTTAATACAAAAATGAGATTATCTTTGGTTTTCAATCATTTAAATGCCTTCTACAGAACATTTAAGCTTTATACTTACCCGCATGTCCAGTATACGAAACATTTTTGTAAACTGATAGAGCTAATATTATTATAAAGGAAAAGATTTGGATAAACTATCTTTTTTTCATCTGGCAGAGGTGAAGATTTACACAAACGTTAGGTTTGGTTCGTGTCCCGAGGTACAAACATCAATGTCCCAAGGAACAATCATGGATTGTACCTCGGGACAAATATCTTTACGTAATTATTTGACATTTTCTCATAAATAAAATAGCATAGGGTCACGTGTTGCACCATATATAGTGATGTTATCAATTACTAATAGAAATATTGAATAGTATAACTAAAGATCAACTTGAACTTAAATTATGAAGGTTTAAAGAAAAGTGTCCCAAAATACAAGGATCTCCCCTACAGCGTAGAATGTTGATGAAGCATGATAATGTGAAAAATGTATCTGTAATCTCTATCTACAATTAAGTCTCTACAGGGTGACACCACAATGAGATCTCGCACCACCTCAAAATCTTCCTAGGGCAGCCTCTGGTTCGCCCGTGGAAAAGGTTTTCTTTCCAATTCGGCCTGGGGACAAAAACTGTTGGCCACCCATGCATTAGACTATAATTCAAGAATAAACTTGCTGATAGAGACAACTTAAATCACAATTCAGATTTAATAGATAAATCTAGAATTAATCTATGGTGAATGCCAATTTTAACTGAATTTATGGTTTAAATCTAACTCTATGTTTAACTTGAGATGGTATAAATACAGCCATAAGATTCATAAAAATACTAGAAAACATTTTTAGTTCAGATATTAAGTTAATTGTGAGTGTAAAACTCCATTGTACTTTTATTTTTTTTATTGCCAGTGGAGAATGAGCAATAGTATAATAACTTTGACCCACAACACTTCCAAGTGAGAGGCAACAGAAATTACAAGTTGCAAGTTCTGATTTCTGTTGCCTCTCACTTAGAAGTGTTGTATGTCAAAATTACTATGCTATTACTTATTCTCCAAACTTTTAATAGTATTTTTTTCAGTTTTCTAATCAGTAATTTTTAACAATATTAATTAAAATTTATATATAATTCTACTTATATGCTTTTGCACTATAAGTACTCTTCAAAACTTACTTCTTCCAAGCTAAATAGTACACCACCAATTGGAGCTCCAAAAGCTACTGAAACTCCAGCTGCAGCTGCAGCTGACAGTATCTGTTTAAAATAATAAAAAACTTTTTAATAATATAAGTTAAAAAATAATTATGTCTATAAGTTAGTTTAAAAATACTGTGAGCTCGCGGATTTTTACGGGGCTCTTAAAAATTCGAATTTTATTTTAAGTGTAAATATCTTCGGAAAAAACCCGAGGAATTTGAATTAGATCGGATGTCACCGATTGTACTAACAACTAGCTGGGAAAGTTTACACTTAGGTGTGAAGAATGCACCGTCATCGTCAACAAAAGTCAATCACATGTCAGTTTTCCCACACGAATGATATAAAAGCTCGAATCTCCGGAAGCTCAGGGCGATCTCTCGGAAGTTATACTTGTCGATGTGTGCATCTCGTCTCCCGGACCTCCATATAACGGACTCAACCCGACGAAAGGAGAAGATACCATACAGAAGATCAAAGGAACTTCCACATAACACTTAATCGCCACATAGAGCTCTCTTTGAGGTACTTATTTGAACCTGCAGACTCTCTCTCTCTCCCTAAGCGTATTTTTAGTTTAACCCTTGGAGGAAGGAGTATAGTATGTTAGCCGCATTTATTCTGAGTTGTATCTAACTGCATTTAACCTATATATTGTTATCGCCTTATGTATCATAGCTTAGCCATTCAATAAATGTTTATTATTTTGTTGAACCTGTCTCCTGTCATTTAAGGACACCTGCCAGCTTCCTCACCCCTCCCCACTCGATTTGCCCTCCTAGCCATCCAACAACCCCGACATCGGGTTTTACCAGCCTGTGCAGAGTAAGTGGTCATTTGGGGATTAACCAGTGACCCACTGCTAATCTCACAATACTAATAAACAAAATATTTCAAATTACAAAACACTTCCTTATTAAATTTATATGCCTTTGTATCCTTAATGTAATAATTTGAATTTAAATTGTCAACTAGGACATATCTATTATTAGGATTTATTATACTGGATAACTGGTTCTGCAAATTAAGTAAATAATATCAGAAAAAAACAGTCTTTATTTATCACAGGTGATAAATAATAGATATGTCCTAATTGACGATTTAAATTCAAATCACTTCCTTATTAAAACTTGATATTAATTTTCATATTATGAATTTTTACATGTATTTAAATATATTAGTGAATTAATTATACCAATGGAGATTAGTTATAATTCTGATTTCTATATTTATTCAAAAAATATTTAGAAACTCTTTAATACCATTAATAATATCAAATAAATTATGAAATTTCTTATAGTTCTGTAACAAAATAAATTTCAGAAAAAAAGACCTTTTTTAGTCTTAAGGATGAGTGTAACCTCTTTGGTTGTGTGTGCAATCTCCAGTAGATGGTGTTAAAAATATAATGCTTTTTCCACGGAAAAATCCTTTTCCAAAAATTCTCAAAAATGAAAGCATATAGAACCAAACATATTTGCATTAGAATCCTATTTAATTCTTCTATTAACATATGATTTAAAATTTTGAAAATCAAATTCATTAATTTTCTACAAATTTTTAAAATCATAGAAAAAAGATTATGAATTATGAGCTATTTTTAAAACTTGATAGGCCTTTCAAAAAAAATGAGAACCTTTTTTTAAACTGATAATGTTAAAACTTTTACTATGTTATTAATCCTTTGACTATGAACTCTTTATAAACTGAACACTGCTCCTGCCTAGATGACTACTATTATAGTCTGAAACAAAACAACTTTCTGTGTAGAGTTAAGTTAGAGAAAACCATTTTTGACAGATTCATTGGTGTTTTAGTAAGCAAAGGGTCTTATCTTTGCTGGGTGTTTCTTAACAAAAGATTTATCATCTTTGCTGTTCCAAATGAAAGCTTATTACATAATTTCAAAATTGTATAGTGTCATGGATACATTATAAAATACTGTTTTGAGAAAAAGTTTTTCACTAAACATTATTCCTTCATGCAGTGATGACATTTTGATTCTTCTGAAAAAACCTTCTGCTAACTGTATGCCATTCTCAAAATAATTGTTAACTAGACTCAGCAAAACAATGGTTAAAACCATCAACATCAGTATGCATTAATAAGTGTGTACAGATATACCTCACCTTATGTCGGTAATTGGTTCCAGGAGAGGTGACTTAAGTTGAAAAATGACATAAGTCAAATTTACTTGTCACTAGCCTAAACCACAAATAACCATTCCCAGTTTTGTATTTTATTTATAAATGCATTTTTAGTAATATATGGTTAATAAGAATCTATTTTAAGCTTACAAACAAATAGATTTTAGTTTTTAATATAGTACAGAAAAAAGTAATCTAAATTTACGAATTCATGTACGCACAATACATACTTGTAAGTGTACATGTTTACAATTTGTTGATGTTTACAGTATATCGCGGACTCTTTATTTGTGAATGTGGTTTGCTCTAAGACATTATAAAATAAGATGATTTTGTAACAAATACAGTCTTTAAAATTATCTTGCAACAGTAGAAAATAAACTAATTTATATTAAATTTACCAATATTGAGTGGTGCTGACAACGACGCTAAATGGTATTGATATATATTGGAGCTGTCATGGAAAATACCAATATTGAGCACTTAAAGACCGCTAAATAAGATGACAACACAGAAACACAGATGTTTTCATATTTCGTTCTCTAGGATTTATGATGATTATATTAACATTTATTGTAAATGTACATATTTTAATATGATTTTATGTGCTTTAATGCTTTTCTAGTGATATTACGACTTCAATATTTGTGGCGGATGGACGTAAAGTCAAATAAAATGACTTAAACTTGATTTTTATTTTTCCATATATTTTTTGACAAATGACGTATAATCTCATAACTCTACATAACTCAAAACGATGTAACTCGAGGTATACCTGTATATATACGGTATATACACTTATTAATTTTTTGGACAAAAACAGTACTCTTAGTTTCTTTCATCTTTTCTTTTGAATTAAACTGTTTAAAATATAGGCTCCTTTAAATACTCTGTATACACTTTTTAGATTTACAGTTATATTAACAGCTCTTTCTTATTGTATTATTCTACTAAATATTAAATAAAAAGTTATTCTTCCTAAAAAACAATTCAAATCCATGAATTTACATTGCTTCAATTTACAATTATAAATCTAAATGCCTTAATTTTGTGCAAAATAAAATATGATATTAGAAACAACTCACAGGGATCAGATACTAAATAGCAAAAGCACTTGAAAATTTTCTAATAATATAATTATAAATAATATTACTAAAATCATAAAAGTTGGAAAGAAAATAATGTTAAGTGACAGAATTAAATCAAGATTCTATCAGTCGATTGTATCTAATTTAAAAGTTGCAGAAACAATTATTACAACTTTAAAAGCTGAGAAAAATATTTTAAAAAAACTTTTAATGCTGTCATCTTTTAAAAATCATAAACAACTCTGGATCAATTTAGTTCAACTAGCAGACTTTTAAAACTTTCCTAAAAGTTTATGGTTTTAATCTGTGACTTACCAATTCAAATTTCTGTTCTTTGATATTTTATTATCTAATTTATATTTAATCAATGACTTTTTCTGTTTTTTTAATATTTTTGAGTATTTACAAGCCTAATATTTAAGATTGAAAATTATTAATTAAATAAAAATATTGAACATGAAGAGGAATGGTTAGAAGTTGTTTTCAGTTTTATCATCTTTTAATGTTTAATAAAATCAACAATTCTTATGTCAGTTTAGCTTGGATTTTAGAATTTTAAGCTGATTTCTTAAAAATCAACATTTCAAAGTCATCATCCAGAATGTGTTTCTAATATTTGGTAAAATACTTTATATCTGATCAATAAATATTTTTTATATTTCAAATGTTTTTGTAGGTTTAGAATAGTAGGCTATAAAAATTCAAAATTTATTTGTTAAATTTGAAAGCTAAAACATGGAGTGATGGTTTGGAAACAAATGCACAAACTGATTTTTCAATTTATTTACAAAATTAGTGTTTATTTAACATTAACTACTTTAAAAATGATATAAATCAACTTTTTCTTACCTCTCTTTTTTTTGCTTCATTTTTGCCATATTTTGGAAATAAATAAGAAAATATGTTACCAATACAACAGGCAATATGTACTAATGGACCTTCTTTTCCTAGACTTAGTCCAGCAGATACAGCTAACATCATACACACTGATTTTATAGTTAATGTCCATTTTCCTAAGTATCCTCTAATAATAAATCCACTAAGTATAGTTTTTATCTGTAAAATAATTATAAATAACCATTAACTAACTATCTATATTAACAGTTATTTATTTATAATTTTAATATAATTATTTTATAAAAAAGAAAATGGCAAAAAAGTAATATATATAAAAAATCTAGCACGCTGTTGATATATTAGAAGAGTACATAAAATAATGCCATAATTATTCTATTTATTAAAATTGAAGCAAATTTTGAAATTTGCAATACAAATTTACATGCATATTAACCTGTCCTACGGTGTTCCCGAAAATATTTGTGTTGATCTCATTGACCTGCGTGGGCGATCCCGAATATTTTCATGTTTACATTGGAACGTTTTTGATACTAGATGTCACTATGCATTACAATTTTTATATTAAAACGAACTTTTAAAATATAATTTTTTTTGTTTTTATATATGTACTAATATTATAAAGAGGTAATGTTTGTAAGTTTGGATGTAACAGGTAATCTCTGAAACTATTCATACAATTTCAAAAATTCTTTCACCAATATTTAGAATGGAACTTCAGGGTGGACATAGGCTGTATATTACTCCGTTAACATTCATATAAATTAAAAGATATCATCTAGGGTTAAGGCTTTTATGTCCAACAGATGGCACTATAAGTACGACGACCTAAGTTTGCTTTTCTGTGAGCCATTATGCTTTTCTGTAAGGATGAACTTAAGTAGATCATCTTCTATCTAGCTATATAAATAAAAATGTAATGTTCATTTGTTCCTACTGATTCCTTTGAAATTTTCACACAATGCTGCATTCGAATACGCACATGTTTTTATATAATATACATGTCGAAATTTCCCCCACTGGGGGGAGATGGACAGGATTAAGGCTTACCGTAAAGAACTCTGCTTCTATTTATACTATTTTAGATGCGGTTTTTTGTGTTTTTGATTGGGTTTTAATAGGGTATGTCAAGAGAATGTATATTAAGAAGGGATTTTTCAAAAAATTACCCTCCCAGGTGGGAAGTGTTATACATATATAATAGATACATTTTGAGCCACAACAACACGTGGCAGGGTCTGCTAGTTATTCAATATATTTATTTTGTTTGTGAAACATAAAAAAATAATTTTTAACAATACAGTAAACACGATTATTATTTAAAAAAAAAGAAAAAAAATTTAGGCTTAACATCGACAAAAATTCAACATGGTGTCACAGGCAACAGATAAAAATTTCAACAATAAATAGGTTAAAATAGTTATATATTTCAGTTTGATATCTTTACAATTCATCTCAAATACAAATCAGTTCTTAAAATAAATATAGTTTATTTTGTCAAATTCAAATTCAGTTTAAAATTCCCCAAAAATTCTGGGTATTTCTAGAAATTTCTGTTTCCTAAATTCTTCCAAATCAGAATTTAAAAAAAAAAACAAAAAAGTATCATCTGAAACAAATAAGTACAAAAATTTTGGAAAAAGATGTAATTGTTTACACAGAAAAATATATTGTGTATCCTTAATCCATTAACTTATGTATTTTTATTTATAAATGCTTTATTTGATCTTTTATTGAATTCAATAATTATTCCATATATAGTGAAACCTTGATCTATCGTTTCTGGCAGGACTTGTGGGGAAAAAACAGCTGCTGCAGGAAAACAAATGACAGGAAATTTATGACATTGATGTTTTTATTGTTTATCTTGTATGAAATGCATATTTTCCAGTGATAAGACTATATGATAGCTTTCTGTAATACTAAATGATATGGCATTAGTGCATAGAATGCACTTATTCTACACTTTAAAAAACTTGTTAAGAATACTGTAATTTATTCTATTTTCTTTTGGTAAGAATACCTACTATATTGATATATCAAAGGCAAACAATTTAGAAAAAATTTGATATTGTGTAAAATACAATTACTTATATGGTAAGCAACAACAATATAATGTGTGCATTCATCATTACTAACAAATCTGAAGATGTTTATGTCGGAATAGATGATTATGTGAAAAAGTACATTTGTAATTTTTCTGATAACCAGTCAAAATAGATTTTTGTATGTCACAATCTTCATTTGAAGTGCTATAATTTATGATGATAGTTATCTTAACTTCTGTTTTCAGCACTCTGAACTTTGCTGCACTAGTGCTGAGGTGGCTAATTTTAAGTGGAAATAGCTTAACTGTCTTTTAAGAAAACAGCTTTAAGCAGTTTTACTAGAAAACACATCAAATAAGTACAAGTGCTGTGTAAGTAATTGCAAGAATTAGGCTATTCAGGAAAAGACAATAATCTATCTCTTTTGGTTTGATTATAACATTATATCATTATTGTATTTTATCATCCTATTGGATAAATACAGTATATTAATTAATTAAGAGGGACTATTTATGGAATTGGTTTACTTTTGTACACAAACATTAGGGTTTAATTTTATATATGATGTGCTTTAACTTAGCACCCTCCACTGTGGGTAGGATAATTGATGCGGAACAACATTTTTCTTTCAGTTAAAATACAGAATGAACATTGTGAGAAAACAAGCAATGTGAGAACAAAGAATACAGGAAAAATTAGCATTATATATATGGATATATGGGTCCTTATTTGAAACTAGGAAAAAATAAAACAGATAGATGTGGAAAATGAGTGATATAGGAATGATAGATCCAGGTTTCACTATATATATATAACAGTTTGTTAAATCTTCAATTAATAATAGTGATGCCATAAGGCAATGATTGCTACCCATAAAATAACAATAGTTTTATGCCAATTTACAAAAATTTAATGTAAAAAAAACTTAAGATTTTATCAGAACTTTATCATGACTTTGATGTGACATAACGCATAGTTGAAATAAATAAAGATCTCTTCACAAAAAAAAAAAAAACAACTTCACCAATTTATCTTCTTTCATTGATCTCTCTGATGTAATTATAACAAATAAAAAGCAAAATTACTACTTTTTCAAGACAAGTAATCTATTATTATAATAATACCTCAACAATTTTTGGATTTTATCAACTGGTTAATTGCATTTACAGAATTTCAAATTATGAACAAATCATCAACATATCTAAATTAATTTATAATGAACCTATTATATTTTACAAAACTGTATATATATTACAAACTTAAGTATTATTTTGACAAGAGATTCTCTATATCGAGTCTTATTTTGAAGTTCCTCTTTTTTTTTAATATCAATTTCTATTATTCAGCACAAAATATAAAATATAAAGTATCAAAAAACAACAACTGTACAAGTAAACTGAAACTATACATGCAAAGAATCACACATAAATGCAAAATTTCCAGCAAAGAAACACACAAATTCAATATTCAAACGTTTTCAACCACTATTTTAATTGGCCCTTTTCAGAAAATGTAAAATGAAAAAATTGTTCTATATATAGAATGTAGCAGCATTCTAATTTTCAAAAGTTTCAAATCAGTTCGAACAACGGTTGTGACGTACTGTATACAACATGTATTTTTTAGGAGTCTTAATAATATTTCCATGCATTTGATATAGAAATGTAATCTGTGTTGATGCATCTCCACTTCAGCTCTGTAGATTTCTACAGCCTCCAATGATCTTATGTGTTGTCAGTCAAAGACCTGTGTATTAGGGTAGCCTTGTCTCAACATGGGGAAATCCTTAGATCGGTGGCATAATATGCCAGAGCTGTATTAGTGTTTCCTTTTGCTACATCACACTTGTGATCTCGTAACCTGGCTTGCAACAATGTGTATGTGAAACTAATATACATTAATATCCTGTTAGATCTATCATCCTGTAGTGGGATGCGGTAAACCCCTGGCACTCTTACTGTCTTTAGCATTAGACAGAAGTCGGAAAACATTGAGTTTCCTTTTGTACATTATGAGTATGTTTAAATTTTTGGCAATCTTCCTGTAAATGTGATGAAGGGACAGTTCATATCTTAGGACTACCCAATTATCTTCTGTTTTGTTAATGTTAGTATTGGTGTTGGATGACATAGCAAGATGTGTGGATGCAAGAGTATTGATAAATGAGTGGCTGTACCGATGCTTGGATGCAACATGTTTCAGTTGTTCTAGCTCCTTGTTAGTATCTGACAGCTCAGTACAATGTGAGTAGGATCTCGCTACTAGTGCATGGAACACAGCTGCCTTATATGACCATGGATCAGCTGAATTGGCTGGTATGAACAGAGGGACACAAGTAGGTGTGCAGTAAATTGTGGTATTAAACTTATTATCCACTATCTGAATCTTGATGTCTAAGAAATTAACATCTGTGTAGCTTTCTTGATCTAATTTTAGTGTTAGTCCATAGCTGTTAGTATTAAAAACTTTCAATACATCCCAATATCTGATCTATTTCTCCATATAATCAAAATGTCATCAACGTATCAGGTATAAATAAGGATATTATGTCTGAAGTTTACTAAGGACCACTCCTCCAATTGTCATACAACAAGTTCACAACATTTTCTGCCTTCTAACACTAAAGACAGCAAGACACCAAGGGTTTACCGCATCCCACTACAGGATGATAGATCTAACAGGATATTAATGTATATTAGTTTCACATACACATTGTTGCAAGCCAGGTTACGAGATCACAAGTGTGATGTAGCAAAAGGAAACACTAATACAGCTCTGGCATATTATGCCACCGATCTAAGGATTTCCCCATGTTGAGACAAGGCTACCCTAATACACAGGTCTTTGACTGACAACACATAAGATCATTGGAGGCTGTAGAAATCTACAGAGCTGAAGTGGAGATGCATCAACACAGATTACATTTCTATATCAAATGCATGGAAATATTATTAAGACTCCTAAAAAATACATGTTGTATACAGTACGTCACAACCGTTGTTCAAACTGATTTGAAACTTTTGAAAATTAGAATGCTGCTACATTCTATATATAGAACAATTTTTTCATTTTACATTTTCTGAAAAGGGCCAATTAAAATAGTGGTTGAAAACGTTTGAATATTGAATTTGTGTGTTTCTTTGCTGGAAATTTTGTATTTAGGTATGACCCTCTGTATGTATAAAGTATCAACTATTATTAGTCAAAATCATCTTAGACAATTGCTTTCTTTTATTAAGAATACTCTAAAAGTGTTCCTGGATATAGGGAAGGATATAAATTCTCATCTAAAACTCTAGAACAATTATTTTCAATTTTATCTATCATAGCATTCTATTACTTTTATCTAGTTTGTTTTGAAAACTGTAGAATAACCCTGGCAGATGACAATTATAAAATTATAAAAAAATGTAAACACTTATAAAATCTATATTCAAATAAAAAGTTATTTTATAATTTTATATTCGAATAATAATATTAAATTTTTCATGTTTAAATATTATTCAATCTTATTCCATTTTATATTTTTTTCTTTACTTAATTATATAAATCTCATAAGGCTAAAAATAGTAAAATCATTTCTTCTTATAAAAACTGATTAATTAATTTATTTTTACAAATTGAA
The DNA here is from genome assembly GCF_000671375.1 of Centruroides sculpturatus. Classification (NCBI taxonomy): domain Eukaryota; kingdom Metazoa; phylum Arthropoda; class Arachnida; order Scorpiones; family Buthidae; genus Centruroides; species Centruroides sculpturatus. The sequence goes on from NW_019385192.1 coordinate 69,414, forward strand.
AATTTAGTAACTTTATTTCAATAATCCAATAATTACCTGATTCAATAATTATTTAAAAGATTTGTGTAATTTAAGAAATTCTAATTCATGGTCAGAAAACTGCTTATATAATAAAATCTTATTTTGTTCATACAGCAAATAATTAAATGGATTATTTTAGAAAATATTCTATATTTATTTTTAAGATAAAATATTACCTCTGGTATTCCAGAGCCACAGGCATATGGAGCAAATGTTTTCACTAATAATACAGCCAGAGTAGCAAATAATAAACTCCATGCTATATACATAAGAAAAGATATTATATAGGCACCCACAACATGCTCTTCCACAACATAACCGAAAACTTCAGGCCATCTATACCACTAAAAATAAAATATTAAGATTCATTTTAGAATTATATTTACAGTAAGTTATATTTTTTCAATGAAACAACAACAAATATTTCTTACATTAATAATTATAAATGCTCTAGGAATTACAGCTAAATCAAAAATAAGGAAGAAAAACACACACTTTAAAATATAAATATCAATCCTAAAGAGTTTCAAGAATTATTGAAATGTACAAGTTTCTACAGATTTTCAAGTAATATTTTTATAGTGAAAAAAATGTTTTCCTGTTGTAAATATTCCTGGTTTTGTACACAAATAATACTTTAATCATCTACAACTTGACCTGTTATATGAATTACTATTAATAATTATAAACATATAATACTCAAAAAATGTACCATCAATTTTGCTACATCACACTTGTGATCTCGTAACCTGGCTTGCAACAATGTGTATGTGAAACTAATATACATTAATATCCTGTTAGATCTATCATCCTGTAGTGGGATGCGGTAAACCCTTGGTGTCTTNGAACTAATTTTAAAACTAAAAATAAATGAGTAAAACAGATAACTTTTAAAATTTACAAATACATTTCAAAATCTATTATGCTACAATTAAGACTCAAAGAAGGTAATTTTCATTTTTTTAATTTAAAATACTCCTTAATTCTTTTGAATGTTTAACTTTTATCAAAACTTTTATAATTGTTACAAATTTTGAATGTATATTGCAAGTTTTTGATAAAAACGTAACTGTACACAACAACCAACTGCTATTCACATACACTATTAAAATATACACCTAGTTATACATTTACTATAATGTGCATAAATTCTTTCAATCTTTACTTCAAAACTATCATATTTAAATTAGACAGTCAAACCTCAAATGGAAAAATGACAATGAGATTGTTGAATGATTAATTCAAACCAGCAACATTTGGTTACTGTTATAAAAGTAACAAATATTTCATCAAGTAAATTAAGGTGATGTTGCTGTTGAATTTCAAATATTTATGTAATGAAAATATTTAAAGCAGGGGTCACCAAAGTGGTCAATATCGACCCCCAGGGGTTGTTGTAACATTATTGGGGGGTTGATATGGCTAGGGGGTCAATTGGGAAGTCGATGCAGCTAAGGGGTCAATTGGGGGAATAGATGGAAAAATTGAAACTAAAAATCACAAATTTAACTATACATATTATTGTTTCAATGAATTTAATAGTACAGCTACCTGTCAACATGTAAAATGGCTACGGATCAAGTCGCACAGGATGAACAGAAATTGCCAAGTCCGTGCTCCGGTTCTTACTTACATAGCACATCATGCATTCGTAGCATTCATAAGCTTGTATTCTCAGTACACTGACTAGCAAATCTATAGTCATTTTTAGACACTGTTCATTTAATTTTAGTATTCCACATAAATTCTGTAAAGCAAATAAAAGTAACTACTACAAGTTTCTAACCAAGTTTCGGTTGCTATTGCTCCGCAAGACTTCCGGCCCATCTCGTTGCTTTCTATTCTTGGAAAGGTGTTAGATGCTCTAATTGCAAGGAGGCTACAACATCATATGGAATCAAGGCATCTTTTCCACCCAAACCAGCATGGGTTTAGGAAAAACAGAAGTACGGGGACAGCCCTCTGCCAACTTATAGGGATCATTAAAGAAGCCAAACAGAAAGACATGCATACGTTAGCTGTTTCCATAGATTTCAAGGGAGCATTCGATTATGCATGGTGGCCAGCAATATTAGACTCCCTCAATAACAATAATTGCCCCAAGAACATCACTACTTTATTCAGGAGTTTTTTACAAGACAGAACAGCGTGTATTAAAACAAGCACAACTACACTCACAAAGGTAATAAGTAGAGGCTGCCCCCAGGGGTCTTGCTCTGGGCCCCTCTTGTGGCTGTTGGTCTATGATGGCCTCTTGAGGTTACAGGATAGTCAACCTTCCAATCAAGCAACTCCTGATGCTGACATAGTTGGCTTTGCTGATGACACGCTGATTACAATGAAGCACAGGAACCAAGAGGTGCTGCAAGTTAACATGAATAATCTATTAAAGTCTGTCAATAGATGGGCCGAAAACAACAAGCTTAAAATCAATATTGAAAAATGTAACTCAATAGTCTTTCCTAGAAAAAGACCCCTAGACAAGCATCCAGCTATCAAAATCAATGGCCAAAAGATCCAGACAAGTACCGAAATAAAATATCTTGGGATCCTGATAGATAACACTCTCACTTGGAATCCTCATATTCAGAACATCAAGAAAAAATGTATTAAACTTGCCCATTCTCTGCGCTCTATTTGTAAAAACCAATGGGGTATAAAACACCATACTAGCAGAACAATCTACGAGTGTGCTATTGAACCGGTGGTTCTCTATGGGGCTGAGGTATGGGGAAAGGCAGTCACCAAGCAACAGACTAAAAGAAACATCTTATCCATCCAACGAGCATGTCTGCTAACTGTAGCAAGAGCCTACAGAACAGCACCTACCAACGCACTCCAGGTACTGGCAAACTTACCTCCCCTAGACCTCAAAATCCTGGAAACATACTGGAAGTTTCACCTTAGTAGAAATCCTAGTGGCCTCCTTAAAGAAGTTGACCTTCCTATAAGTATTAAAAACATAGCAGAGTATATCATTAAACACAAAATGGACTACACCCACAAGTACTACAAACTACACCCTGCCTGCAACCAGCATCCTATATACAATATCCACATCGCTACCCAAGAAAATCAACCACCGTNTGAAAGTAGTTATGAGTATGAGGCCGATAGCATTGCAAGCTTCCCGAAAACGCCGAAGCCCACAGAACATATACAGCTAAAGTTGAAGTCTCATATTAAATTTTATCAACACCTAGCGTCGGACAAAAAACTAAGTAACCCTGAGCGTCAAATAGCGGGATGTTTGAAATAGCTAAAAATCTATGAATTTTTCCAAAAATGAGAGATATTTCAAATTTCTCTTAGCTGTAATTTAAAAATACATGATACGAATAACTCATGACGTAATGTTCTTTTAGTGATATGTACAATAAAGTTAACATTTACGTTCATTTGACCTAGCTCCGAGGGCCGCAACTTGACTACCGGCGGGCCGCATGCGGCCCGCGGGCCTCGTGTTGGCCACCCCTGCTGTAAAGCATTCTATAAAGTGAATAAAAGTAACTACTACAAGTTTCTAACCAAGTTTCAGTTGCTACTGCTTCTCTAGTGACCCAACCACTGCTCACTAGCTGCCCCTTAATGCCTGCTTAATTTTCAAAATTATGCTTTGAAAAAACCTTTTTTTTTTTATTTTAAATACTCGTGTTGGAGTGAAAGCGAATCTAAAAAAAAATTAGAAAATTAGTCCAGTCGACATTTGCTGGACTTCTACAAGTAAGTTTCGAGGAAGGTCGGGGTTCCTGGAATGAAGCGGGGGTTCCCTATTTGATTCTACGATAGAATTTCTTACCAAAATAAATTCTGTTCTGAGTGACAAACTACAAAAACATAAGAACCACATTTTTTACTTAGCAGACTTATTTGTAAAATTCAATGACGTTCAAACAAGACTCCAAGGTGAAGATATTACAATTATTCAAGCTCGGACAATTCTTTTAGGCTTCCAAGTTAAATTAAACTTGTTTAAATCTTCATTGTTACATAAAGATTTTCAGTACTTTCCAAATCTAAGAAAATTATAGATGAAGACTTGGAAATATATACAAATCACCTTCAAAAATTGAGTGATGATTTTAAAGTGCATTTTGCAGATTTAGAAAATATCAATATCCCAGAATGGATTATGGCGCTCAGTTGTTGGCATTTCCAAGTTCATGTATGGCCGAAGCTGGTTTTAGCCATGTTAATTCCATCTTAACCAAACAGAGAAATAAGTTAAATATGGAACTTCGAGGCGATTTAAGACTGAAGCTAACAAATTTTGACCCAAATATTGCTAATCTTGCGAAGGAACATCAAGCTCACCCGTCTCACTGATTGTGAGTTACAAATAAATGTAAAGTATGTAAAATTAAAGAAAATGCATAGTAAAATCGTTTTTCTTTCTTTCGTGTTTTTTTTTGCTCATACACTTGCACTTGTAATAAAACTTAACTGTGGGGGTCAATGTGAGGTTTTGGAAAGTTGTTGGGGGTTGACGGTTAAAAAAGTTTGGCGACCCCTGATTTAAAGAATAAATTCTTATTCCTATTTCTCAGAAATTTCTAATAGTGATAGAATACAAATTTTTAAATTAGCTCATTAAAACAATAGTAGGTCAATAATATATAGGATGATTCAAACTGCTTGTATGAAATGAATTTCCAATCACAAAATGAGACTAAAACATATAACCAATAGGGGTTGTACACTCTTAATACAACTGTAAGAGTTCAGTATTTTGTTCAGAACACATTTTTTTTTTATAGTTTTTATATTTTTCAAAGTATTAAGTTGCCTTAATATTTTTTAAGATATGAGTAAATGCTAAAAACATTTCAAAATTTTAGGATTTGTGGTCTCTAAAAATGTAATAACTTTGTTATTTTTTAATTAAGGAATCCTAACGTAAAAGCGAATAAAAAAAAAAAAAAATAGAAAATTAGTCCGGTCGACGTTTGTGGGACTTCTACAAGTTTCGAGGAAGGTCGGTGTTTTTGGAATGAAGCAATTAGAAAAAATTTTTCATTACTACTATCTCTCAAGGGGGTAGACTGACTTAACTGTTGTAAACCAATTAGAAGATTTTGTATATAACTATGAAACTTGAAGAGGTCAAGACAAAGGTTTATAGAAGGTAAGCGAATTTTATTCAATAAAAATACTGGCATAGAAAGCTAAATAATCGTTTTTTTTTTAAACGAATTTTGTTTTATTTTGTGAACCTTGTAACTGTATGTAAGTTTTAATCTTGACTACGCCTAAAGAAGCAATGCTTCGTTTATTGGATTTAATATCCAAGAAAGCTAGAATTGAGCGGTGGCAAGCTAAACTCGGTTAGAAAATTGTAGTTACTTTTGTTCACATTGATACGATGTAACTTCATTTCTTTTATTATTTATAAAATCATAATTCTGCAATGGCAGCTTCAGTTTCTAAAAAAAATGTCGACAATATTCATTGGATTATTTAAAGTTTGGATTTATTCTTTCTCCAACAAATGAAACAATACTTATGTGTCTTCTTTGTGAGAAAACTTTTATAAATGATGCGATGAAACCAGCTAAAATGAAAGACCATCTTGAGAGAGTTCATTCTGATAAAAAGGATAAAGATCTTGATTTTTTTAAAACACTTAAAAGAAAATTTGCAACACGACTAAATATAAAAAGTTTAATGAAGCCGTCTGCTTCTTCTATAATTGATATTGAAGGAGGCTTAATCGCTTCATACAAGATTTCGCTCAATATAGCAAAAAAGGGAAAACCACACACAACTGCAGAAGATATAGTTGTACCTGCAATTAAAGATGTCAATGAAAATGTAATGAAAAAAGACTCCGCTGATGTTTTAAAGTGCTTACCATTAAGTGTGAATTCAGTAAAACAGCGTATTGACGAAATGGTCAAAAACATCAAAAATATAATAGTTTCAGAGCTCAAAAATTGCAAATTTTCTATTCAACTTGATGAGTCTGTTTTTGGTGTTTCTTCTCTTCTTATGGCTTAACAATGATGAATTTTTATTTGCTAAATATCTTGAATGTGATGGAAAAGGTCTGACAATATATCAGAATTTAGAAAAATATTTGAATAAATATGACATTCCAATTAACAATATAATTGCAATAGCCACTGATGGCACACCTGCTATGGTAGGCCGTTACCGAGGTTTTGCAACTTTTCTTAAAGAAAAAGTCCCTGGAATACGTACTGTTCACTGTGTGTTGCATAGAAACCACCTTGTAGCAAAATATCTCAGTCCAGATTTGCATAATGCTTTACAGTTTTGTATTAAATCTATTAATCAAATTAGAGCCCATCCTCTTAAATCGAGATTGTTTTCTAAACTTTGTGAGAAAAATGACGAATTAACAAACCAGTTACTTTTACACACCGAAGTCAGATGGTTGTCTAGAGGTGCATGTTTACAAAGGCTCGTTGAGTTATTTGATTCTATGATAGAATTTCTTACCGAAATAAATTCTGTTCTGAGTGATGAACTACAAAAACATAAGAACCACATTTTTTACATAGCAGACTCATTTGTAAAATTCAATGACATTCAAACAAGGCTCCAAGGTGAAGATGTCACATTTATTCAAGTTCGGACAATTCTTTTAGGCTTCCAAGTTAAATTAAACTTGTTTAAATCTTCATTGTTACGTAAAGATTTTCAGTACTTTCCAAATCTAAGAAAATTGCAAATAACAGAAGAAGACTTGGAAATATATACAAATCATCTTCAAAAATTGAGCAATGATTTTAAAGTGCGTTTTGCAGATTTAGAAAATATCGATATTCCAGAATGGATTATGGCGCCATTTTCTGCTCAGATCGAAAACGTCGACATCAACCTGCAAGATGAACTTATAGAATTATTAGAAGACCTTGAAGCAAAAACGCTTTTCAAAAATTTAACTTTAAACAATTTCTGGACGAATGTAAACATAACAAAAAAATACACCAAACTTTGTGATATTGTAAATCCTCTTTTGTTGGCATTTCCAAGTTCATATATGGTCGAAGCTGGTTTTAGCCATGTTAATTCCATCTTAACCAAACAGAGAATAAGTTAAATGTGGAACTTCAAGGCAATTTAAGACTAAAGCTAACAAATTTTGACCCAAATATTGCTAATCTTGAGAAGGAACATCAAGCTCATTCGTCTTACTGATTGTGAGTTACAAATAAACGTAAAGTATGTAAAATTAAAGGAAATGCATAGTAAAATCGTTTCTCTTTCTTTCGTGTTTTTTTTTTTTTTTTTGCTCATACACTTGCACTTGTAATAAAACTTAACTGTGGGGGTCAATGTGAGGTTTTGGAAAGTTGTTGGGGGTTGACGGTTAAAAAAGTTTGGCGACCCCTGATTTAAAGAATAAATTCTTATTCCTATTTCTCAGAAATTTCTAATAGTGATAGAATACAAATTTTTAAATTAGCTCATTAAAACAATAGTAGGTCAATAATATATAGGATGATTCAAACTGCTTGTATGAAATGAATTTCCAATCACAAAATGAGACTAAAACATATAACCAATAGGGGTTGTACACTCTTAATACAACTGTAAGAGTTCAGTATTTTGTTCAGAACACATTTTTTTTTTATAGTTTTTATATTTTTCAAAGTATTAAGTTGCCTTAATATTTTTTAAGATATGAGTAAATGCTAAAAACATTTCAAAATTTTAGGATTTGTGGTCTCTAAAAATGTAATAACTTTGTTATTTTTTAATTAAGGAATCCTAACTTGTCAATGTTTTTTCGTTCCATTGTGAAATTTAATATATATATAGTAATAAGCCAAAACCATTTTACTATAACCTTTTTTTATTTATTTACATCAAAAATGTTTTCTTACTGATTCATTAAATTCATAATAACTTTACAAAATTAAAAATATTTTGATAATTTTTGATGAATTTTACTGACAAGCATTGATGCTATTCAAAACAAAGATGAACATAGTGGCTAAAGCGCATGGAAATATTGAAAAAGAAGGTTTTTGTCATTCATTTTAGAACTCATTATCATCTTCAAAAAATATTTAATCAGATTCAATTTGTTGCAACTGTGCAACCCAAAACTCTTAACAGATTATGATTTTATGTTCACAGTTCACTGCCTCATTCACTTGTTCAAAAATTTAGTGACAATTTATTGACTCATTTCTGGTGCTGCTATATGTATTTTGACAGAAAAACATTCGTGATGATTTTAAGCTAAGTTTATGTATTTAGAGAATAGCTTTGGTTCAGTTTATTTTAAAAATAAAACTAAAACAATTCCCAAATCATTGTATTTTCCAGGAAAAATTGAATGGCATTTCCTGTTTCTGGGATATTCAACATCAGCAAATTCAGAAACCCTAATGCTAAATATTAGAACCCATGTGAAAACTCATTTTGATTTCATTTTATTCCTTTATTTTTAAATCAAGTTGAACTAATTTTTAATGTCTGCAATTGTTCCTGATAATGTGTGTCTGAATTGAGCAAACATCTTAAATATTTTATCTACATATTATTTTAAAGTATTGATGAATTTGTATAAATTTTTATTCCATCTATGAGTTAGTGAATTTGAAAAACATTTCTAAATATACTTTACATTTAGAAAAGTTAAAAAAAGTAAACATAAATATATAACATTAAAATGTATTTTGATGATATGAAACTGTGCTTTGCTATTTGTTTATGCTTCTGACACAATATAGTGCTATAAATTAAGACACTTGGCGGATTTTCTCATCTTTATTTAGTTGACTAAATAAAGATGAGAAAATCCGCCAAGTGTCTTAATTAATAAGCATAAACATATTAAAATGTATCATGATTTCTCACTATTCAAATGTCATAGTGAATGTATGCGATTTTTAGAGATAACAATTAGCTTTAATGCATTAAATAAAATACCTGTAAACAATGATCTCCTTGAAAATATGTATCATTAGATGACCAACAACATTGTTCTTTGTTTAAATAAAATACTTGAGGACATATGCCTTCCTTCAGGTCTTTCATCCATCCTGTTCCAATGTCTACTATTCCAGCAACAGCACCTACATAATTTAAAATTTCAAAAAATATCTAATTTTTCTAATGAATAAAAATCACTTATAAATGGAAAAGAAGTTTAATTCAATAAGCAATGATTTTATGACTGTATTAACTGATTTAAATAGTCAATGACAACTGTAAAGTATTAACAAATAAACAATAATTTATATACTAATATTGTTTCAATACCCCAATGGAAGTTACTTTCCAGATACCCCTTATATTTATACAGCTTTCTAAATATTGAAAATAAAATTTTTTTTTCCATATTGAAAACAATTCAAAATATACTTTTGGATAAAAGCATCTAATTAAAAAAAATTTATAATAAATCATCAAATAATTTTATGTTATAAAATTTGTTTCTATATTAATAATATTAATTAATTAAAAATAACTTATATTACTTGAACAAAAATACCTTACAAATATTTCTTTTCTTATGGAAGTGAAATTCTGTTTAAAAATAAAATTCTATAAATGTCAAAAAAGTTTCTTTTCGATTATCTGTATGAAAAATTGCAGTCCATTAGGTGGAGAGTTAAGAATATTTAACCCTCATTGATGTGGGGCCATTAAGGAGAATGAACCATTCCTAACATTCTTTGCAATATAAGAAAAGTAAAAACAAATAAAACATCTGAGAAATACTTATAATTAATTCACAAATCATAATTTACAATTAAATTATCCTCTATTATCTAAATGTAAATGACATTACTATATATTGGTAGATGTATATTATTTTTGTGAAAAATAGTTCATTTCATTAACATTTATAGATAATATTGAATAATTTAATAATATAAGCTTAACTGTTAAAATTATTTGAAAATTATTTATAAATCAAGATTGCCATTTGATTTATATTATTTTTTAATACATTTATATTGAAAATACTAAAACAATTATATGTATTAAATATAGATTATTTTTAATGTTATTACTGAAAGAATTTTACCTGCTGCTAATCCAGTTAATAAAACACAAAGCCAACCAGACCAAGCATCATGAAAACTGCGAATCATATCACATACTGAATCCATACGTTTTTTAATAATATGTCGATGTCGCATTCTATCTCTGGCAATATTTCTTTGCCAATCAATTGTATGAAAATCATCATATTGTCCAATTTCGGGTGGCAATTCTTCATTATCTAAAATACCAGATCCTAACAATGAAAAATATGACACTACCAATAAATTCATCAAAAATAAAAATGTTACATAATAATATTTTATGCATGGAAATGATGACACCTTTCTAAAATACATCAATAACATAAAAAACATTACAAATAAAACTATTTATGGATTCCATAATGAAGGTTTACATTAGTGAATTGATAGTACAAAATAAATTCCAAATTAATTAATAACTTAAAAACTAATTCTGGTATTTTTGAAACCATACCAGTAATTTTTAGTAATTCAAACACAAATTATTTATTCTATTTATTCAGATACTTAGTAATAAAAAATAAAATTTAATGATGAGATTTGTCAAGTGTCTGAATAAATACAATAAATAATTTGTGTTTGAATTATTAAAAACTAATATAAAAAATCAACAAAATAACAATCATTTATATGATTAAAATATAATGCAATAACAAAAACACTTTATTTTGAGCAAAGTTTTAAACTGGCAAAAATTTAGTTTGGTATCATCTCCAAAGTTAACATGTTAAAAAACAAAGATCTTTATTCAAATATGCTTGAAGCTTAAAACAAAAGATCAAAATAAAATAATTTTTATTTTTTGATTTCTTATCAATAAAAGAAATAAATGAAAGATAAAATAAAACTTATTTCAATATTTTAAATAGATTTCTAAAGACATAAGAATAACAAAACTTCTATAAAAATTGCAACATAAAATAAACAACATAAAAAGTAAAAACAAGGTAAACACTAACCAATGAAATAATTATCAACTATAATTAATTATCAACCATAGTTGATAATTATTTGTGACAACCATTTGCTGAAATTAAAAATATTTAATGCAATGTTCACTAGAATAAGAATAACAAGAATATTTTTCCCTTAATTGAGATAAGTTCATTTTAAAATCTTTATGTTAGATCAACAAAATAACAATCGGATTTAAAAACAATACAAAAACAAAAAATAACAATAGGATACGACAAAATTACAATTTAACTTTTAAAAACATCAATAATAAACAAGTCTTCAAAATATTTCATTGGAAAACTACTCTTGTCAATCTCTTGTCAGTAAATGGAATTTACTGACAAGAGTAGTTATTCCAAATTACTTCTGTTAGTAAATGAATATCTTGTCAAGAAACTGATGAGATATTCATTTACTAACAGAATTAATTATTAAACAACTAATTTCAATAAAAATCATTCTCAAAAACTTTTTTTATTGTAATAGAGACAAACATCCAAATAATTTCAACACCAATGAATTCATCTTACATTTCAATTTCATTGTATTTTGCACAAATTTCATTGCAGAATGAATTATTATTACATAATATAATATAATATAAAATAATTATTTAACTAAAGGGTAAACACTTTTTTTAGAATAAGTGTCAAAATATGGTCAAGGTGTAAGAATCTAACAAATGTTTAATGAAATTTGTAATAGAATCAAAACAAAAAACAATAAAATAAATTATAAAATAAAGTTTAATGCAAATTATAAGAATATAATGGTGTATGGGAGGAAAAAAAAAACATAATTTACTTGATCAAAAAGATATAATTTGATTAAGTTAAAAATTACAGTTAAATTTCAGTCACTTCAAAGTTAAATTTGGCAAAGATACAATTTGACCAAAAGCTTGATGACTCCAAAACGAAATTCAATGTAAATTTGTGTTCCACTCCAATTAGTCCTAGCTGATTGCCTAGACTAGTGTTTCGCAACAAATGTGCTGTCACAAGGTGTGTCCTGAACTTTTACATATTCTATTAATTTCAAGTTTTATTTATATATTTTTATCACAGTTGCTGTGTTTCTTATGCTTGTATTTCATTCTCTGCCACAGCACTGATGAAATAAGACAATGTTTGTTTATTCTTTATTACAAGCCAGGTATTTTTATGTATTCTAAGAAATCAAATATAAAATAAATTTGCTCACAGGTGTTGATGTCTGTTTAATAATAATAGTAATAATAATAATAATACTATATTGAATACATGCCACATTGTTAGGAAATTCCTGAATACAGACACTGACACACTTATTTAATTTTTGTTTTTGGTTGCTATGCCTTGACTCTGGTCAGGTATAGTACACAGTCACTGGTATCAACCGAGCATAACACACTAAATACTGTATAATAATAATAATAATAATAATAGACTAGTGGCATTATGTAATTCTATTAATAGTATCATATCATACGTATTTTAGGGTAATAACATTTTGGTGTGCCTTGTTGAGTCATGAGGGATGGGTGTGCCACAAGTAGAAAAAGGTTGCGGAACACTGGTCTAGACACTTATGCAACCATTTACAATTAACAGGAAAACATTAAAATGTATTTAAAATGTTTACTTATTTTAGACATATGTTTTTAAAATTTTAGTCTGATGCTTCTGAACATACAAAGAAAAATTTTATTATATTGTCTGAAGCATACTAGTTAGAAAAAATACTTAAAAACCAGTTTTAATCATTACAGTGAATGTCATTGAGTAGTTCTCCATGTTCAGAATTTCAGAAGCTGAAGAAGCACAATTTACTGACTTAAGAATCTTATTCAGTGGATGTAGGTGAAGATTAACCTGAGCATTCACAATTCATGAAAACATTAATCCACATATAACAATCCAATGGAAAACAAGATCCTGTTGTAGATGCATAGTGACTTTTTGATACTCTGTATTTTACTTTGTAAAATATTTCAATATTGTAACATCCTTTATTGATATTTGAACAGTTTATTTAACTTTATATCAAACACATATTAATGACTTAAACATTAGTAATATCTAACAAAGGCAAATTCTCAGTTGCACATGCATTAATCATTCATGTTATGGATTATCATTCCTGCACTCATCTGAATAAAATAGTTAGATTTAAAAAAATTATTTCACTACATTTTTTTTCCACTTCATAATTATTAACTATAATGAGTCTAAATAAGTAATTTTATTGAGATTGCATGCAAAAAAACAAATATTGCATATTAAAAATATTGCAAAGTCATTCAAAAAATTCCTAAGATTTCCTTAATTTTTCATATAAAAAAGGAGTTCCTCGAGAATTTCAAATTTTCCAGATAAGTAGATGCCCTATAATATGCACTTTCACTCTATTATTAATTATTATTTATTTACTTTGGTAATAACAATATATACATGCTATCAGGTCAGTCCATAAGTTGTGGGTATTTTATGACCTTGAGAAAAATCTTGTTTTGCTGTTAAAAATGCCAGTCTAATGTGATACTTTTTACACTGAAGTGTTAAATTGGATCTAATTCATATAATACTGTTCAGAATTGGGAACATCTCAGTTGTTTATTTTCGTTAAAATGGAAGTAACAGATGAATATAAGAAACATGTTTTATACTTTTTATTTTTAAGTGGTGAAAATGCTACAAATGCAGCCAAAAAATTAAATACTGCTTATAATCAAACTGTAACAAGTGTAAGGACTGCGCAGAAGTAGTTTGAAAGATTTAGAAATAATGATTTTAGTGTGGAGGATAAGGCTCGTACTGGAAGACCCGTTGACTTTGATGATGATGCTCTCTCTGCACTAGTTAAAGCAGAACCATCTTTAACAGTTGATGAAATTGTGGAACATTTAAATTCATCCCATGGAACTGTTCATAGACATCTACAACAAATCGGAAAAGTTTCAAAGCTAGGAAAATGGATACCACATGAACTGTCAATAGCTAACTGACAACAACGTCAAATCCTCAACTCAAAAGCTTCAACTGGGAAATTTTACCTCATCCACCATATTGCCAGATATTGCTCCCAGTGATTATCATCTTTTTCGGAGTTTGCAGAATTTCTTAAAAGGGAAAACTTTTGAGGATGAGAACAATGTAAAAAAGGCTATTTCTGAATATTTTGATTCAAAACCAAAATCATTTTACAAAGACAGGATTAAAAAGCTACCATCAAGATGGCAAGAAATTATACAAAATAATGGTGAATACATTATAGATTGAAATAAGATTTAATTAAAATTTTTTGTTGCTTTTTTTGTAGATAAAAATGCGCACGAACTTATGGACTGACCTGATATCATTATTATTTACATTTTGTTGGATCATAATTGAAAGCTTCTTAAATCTTAACTTTTAAGCTTTTGTGAGATCTAGCCGGGGGTACAGAGTAGTTTATTACTCTTGTATCACTTATTTGGCTTCTAGTTGATGAAACTAGTTCTCTAGTTGTCCAAGAGAATGGCTTTTCCCAATCTAAGGAAATTTGAGTGCAGAGGGACTTACAGTTGAATATTTAAAGCGGAATGAAGAATTGTGAGATCCTTCCGTTCCTATGTCAGGAATTCCTTTGACACCAGTTAATCAAATTTATAACACGCGTTTGGATATGATATGGATTCGATTCAGAGAATTATTAAGAGACATTTCTTTAACTAATAATAACAAAAAATTTAATAAACTAAAATAAACAAAACATTACAAAATGGAAATAGTTAAAGACAATCGATTTAGATAATGAATAAATCAAAATATACGCACCGAGAGAGAGAGAAAGCTCACAAATTTATGATAAACATACAACCTCTTTAGTTGACTTTATCTTCTTCTTGATTTGTCGATATTACTTCGTTCCTCTATTTCTCAGAGTTCATGGAGAGGTCCTGATAGGCACAAAATAAAATATATCTTCTATTTCCTAACTAACTCGTTTTAACATGAAATAATTATGTCTATGGACGTTGGTTTATAGATACGATACTCATAACTAAGGACGTTGGCCTTAGGAGCTTGAATGGACTACGTCTTCCTTTCTTGGGATCTTCTGGCGTACTCCCAGACTAAGGACGTTGGCCTTAGGGAGACAATATGAGAACTTCTTTCCACTACCAGATCTGCGGACGTACTCCCCGAATTCTACTAAACTTTCGCTATATCTCTTGATTAGCGACCAATCAGCATATTTTTCTTCACCCACGTGAACAGATGAAAAGGGGAATAAATGAGGGGTCGACAATTCTCATGGTGGTGAGATTTGTACACAGATAAGGGAAAAACAAAGGATGCTTCAGTTTCCATTAAAGGAAATGATTGTTTTATCAGCTTTCCCATGTTAGAAAACTGTTAATTTCACTCCAAAATGAAAGAATATTTTTCTACAAAAATTTAACTTCACTTTTAAATTGTTAGTTAGACCCAGGGGCTATTCGGATCTCACACTTTTAAGGTAAGTTTCCAAGCATGTATCACTTTATAAATATCAACTTAAATAATGTATTGAGCTTGTTTTATAAATTCTGTCACAATGTGATCTTTAATAAAATTTTTTTACAGTAACAGATAATGAAAAAATTTCTAATTGAAAGAAAAAGAAAACAGCTTGACCAGATAATTTGAGTTGGAAATTTGTAATATTTTGATTATTCTTGTTTTTATATTCTTGATTTCTGATTTATATTTGAGTTGGAAATCAAGAATAACAAAATCGAAAAAAGAAGTAAAAAATAATGTTTTCAAAAGGATTTAAATGTCTAAAATTATGAGAAAACATGTATTAAACATCTTATTTTATAATCTCCTTGTATATTTCTTTTATTGATTTAAATTTAAAAATTATTATTATTATTTTTTAAATACAAAACTATTTTTAAAAAATTAGATTTAAAAACTTCACTGAAGTTATAAGAAATCATACCATCTACTTTTTCCAGCAGCAGCATTTTAATATATAAATTTTTTTGGCCACATTTAGGGGGGTGTGTCAGATTTCAACATTAACCAAATCAAACATCTATAACAAAATACAAGTTTGGAATAATATTAAAATCATATTTCAGAAAGCTTTTGATATCAAAAGAAAACTAATATTGTTCCAAACTTGTATTTCATTATAGACATCAATTTGGTTAATGGTGAAATCTAACACAGGCCCCTAAATGTGGCTGAAAACATTGTATATTAATGCTGCTACTGGGAAAAGTGTGAATGGTGTAATTTCTTATATATAAGTTCCAGCTTACCTATTGGAAGAGTTTACTGAAGTTAATATTCATTTTAAATAATCAGTTAAATCATTATATATATATATACTTATTTATAAATATTCAAATTAAACTATAAAATGTGTGTACATGTTTAGTTATTAAATAAGAACACAAAGAATGTGAAAAGAAAATACACAAAACTGAAAAGAATCACAGAAGAAAACCAAAGAATAAGGCTGAAATTGTGAAAAATGATTTTTTGTACATTATATTAATTTACCTGTAATTAATCTTTCATAGTCACTTCTGTTTTGGTATCGTTGAGGAAAAACATATTTTAAGAAGTAATCTGCAACACCTACAATAATCATAGATTGGAGTTAATTGCATGCAACTCCATTAAGTTTGTAAACAGGCATAGGAAATAAATAAATAAAATCATGCAAAACAAAACAAAAATAAATAAATAAATAAACAGAACTGTTTTCAAAAATATCATTAATATAATTGTTTAAAAATGTGTTTAATTTGTGAAAAAATGTATTTATTGTTATATTACAGTAATCAAAGACATTCAGTAATTACTTTTGATTCCAGCAGTCTTTGTCTTGTTTAAAATGTATTGAGTTTTACAGTTTAATAATGTATATGTTGCTATTTAATTATAAATGCCTTGTGTATTTTTTGTCTTCTTGTCTTCCAATAATTTCAAAGAATTTTAAAAATGAAAATCATAATTTTCAAATTATTTCAATTGAAAAAAATACAATTTTTACCTTGAGAATGCTGAGGGAATTCATCAGCATTTTGACCACCTGCAGTCCCGGTACTTGTAATGTCAATCATTTCATCATCACTACTACTTTTTGAATGAGGAATGTTTTTATGCTCTTCTTTGACAACCAGAGTGGCACCCAATGGCTCAGAAAGCCCATTCATTGATTGATAAGACACTTGTCTGTGATTCAACATACTAGGCTTATCATTCTTATGCCACCTGACTGAAAATTCAGTCTTCATGATGTTTGTTAATCAAATATGTTGCCTTTAAATATAATAATAAATATTAAAATTCAATACAGTTTGTAATAAGAAATGCTAATTTTTAATTATAAAATGCAAACTTGATAATTAAACAAAAATAGAATCAAAACAATTTATTCTAATATGTTTAGACATTAATATTCAAATAAATGTTTCATTTTTTTTCAAATTTCAACTTGATGATGGTCTATAAGGTAAAAATATTTGTTTTTCGGTAAATAAATACAAAATTCTCATATTTTTTGGTTCTCTTTTTTCTATTCATTTTAGACAAAAATATTTTTTTATCAAATAAAAAAAAAAAAAAATAATAATAATAATAAATAATTTATTTAGAGTTAAAATGATAAAATATTATCATCTAACATGTAAGTCAAGCATACGAAACCATAGTATTCTATGCAAAAATTACATTAATACTGGACAAAAATTATACGTTTATTTAAAAAATGAAATATAGACCAAATAAAACATATATCTGTATTAAGTTGGAATCAATCCCATATTCTTTATTAACATCCGAATGCTAAGAAAATATAGAACTGATTCTGAATAAGCTATTAGAATATATTTATTATTTTAATAATTAAATTTTCCATTAATATAACAAATGATAAAAAATGGAATCAAAACTCAGTCAAAAATATGTTAGCTCCAAATGGAATTAATTTCATATTCTTTCTATCATATATATATATATATATTGTATATCAAAGGTGTTGATTTTTAAAGTGACTATAACAGAAGCCATCCTCAAAATAAACATACAATGATATATGTTTAAAGTACAGTGGAACCTCGGTATACGACCTTAATCCGTTCCTGGTGTTTGGACTTATACCGAATAGGACGTATACCAAACCAACCTTTTCCATAAGAAGTAATGTAAAAATGATTAATCTGTTCTCATGTAAAAAAAATGGCTGGCTTTAAACCCCTCGCTTTCCTGGCTAGTTCCTGCTTGATTTTTCATGAGATCAGCATGTATCCTTTTAACTTTCTCGCAAATAATTTCTTCCGATACGCTGTCGCCGGCACACTGTTTTTCAGTTATCCAAAGCAAAAGCAATTTCTCGACATGATCTAATGTCTTCGATCTCTGTTTAGAAATTGATTTAACCCCTTTCGCAACGTTAGCAAATTTAATAATGTCTTTATTTTTCACGATTGTCGATATCGTCGTTCTCGGAATACGGAATGCAACAGTTAAATCTCGTTAAATCTCGAACACGCGTGCCACCTTCATATTTCTCAACAATCTCTTTTTTCAATTCCATTGTCCATTTTTTTATTTTTCTGTTGCCTTTTTGCAATTCATGATTAATAAAAATAATAAAATGTTACTTACAAATTAAAATCAGAAGAAATTTAACAAAGTTATAAACCGTGGCACCGCAAACGTCTAATCTGGTCTAGTACACCGATAGTGCTACTTGTTCATAGATGGCGCTTATAATTGAATTAAGTCGTATACCGAGCAAAATTTGTTTTGTCCAAAGAGGATGTATTCCGAATTGGACGTATTCTAAAGCAGACGTATACTGAGGTTCCACTGTATTAGATATATGATATGATACACTTACCAGATACCATATTTTGGTGTACATTTATACTTTAAATTATTTTTAAGGTTTATGTTTACATGTTAGTTTTTTTATTAGAGAAAATAGTCATAGTTATTAATGAAAAATCTTTATCTTATCTTTCTGTAATTCCAGTATAATCTATTAAATTAACATTTTTAAGTTAGCACTATAACCATCTTTCAGTTATAATATAAAAAAGAACAGATGTAGAACATTAGAATATATAATAAATCAGCTTTATGGAAGAAAAATCATCTGATATACATCTGTTAAAATGACTTTAATTATTAAATATAATAAATATAATATAGTCAAGTATTTTTGACTTTAGTATTTACTGGTATTATTGTAACTCAAACTTGTGTATCAAAGTTAAATAAATGTAATTTGTACTTTTTTTTATTTTATTTTTAAATTTTTCATTTAAGTAATAGTAATTTTAAATGTTTATATATTTAAAATTACATATCCATAAATTACATATTACAAATTACAATCCATAATCCCAATTTATGAATTGTTTATATATGAATACATATACCATGCCAAAGTGAAAGCAATAGCTGGTTGAAAGCCATGGAGGACCATGAGTATTAAAGTTGTCTCCAGTCAGCACTGTGATTGATTAGTATGATAATATCTAAATTAATAGCTCTGGAAAGAAAGATCAAATGGAGATATGAGTAGTGTAACTATCAAACACATCTGCATGCTAAGCAGATGAGGTTCAGTCTCTCTCTAGGCTGATTCTTTTCTTTCAGAATTTCTAAATTTAAAAATACATATTATTGTGACATTGTCACAATGCCAGGCAGCAATTTCTTATCATCTTTTAGGCCCTGTACACACTAGGCGTTTTTCAACGCGCGTTAAACGCTCGTCGAACGCCGAGCTAACGCGCGTTTGACCAGCGTTTAGCTGAGCGTGCGCACTGGCTCGGTTTGGAAATGGATGTGGAAGTGATTGCTTGTGTGTGGCTCCTCTATCGTCGCTATAAAAGACGACGGCAGAGGCAAAGAGAATTTTGGGTGCACCCAATATTACGAGATAGACTGACGCATGAAATGTTTGCGACGTTGTATCCAAAACTAAGACAAAATAAATTCAAGTTTTTTAATTCTTTTAAAATATCTATAAAATCCTTTGACAATGGTTGGTGTCTTTTAGATATCATCAATAAATAGATCAGTATCGAAATGATCGTTTTCCATTTCAGCACATATATCTCAAAGCCCCCGTAAAACGCTCGCAAAACGCGCGTTTTAACAAAACTCTATAAACGCGCGCTTGGCGTTTGAGTGTGTACGGCTACATAGAACTCTTGGTTCTTTAAAACGCGCGTTTAAAAGCGCGCGTTTAATGCGCGTTGAAAAACGCCTAGTGTGTACAGAGCCTTACTCATCTATCTAACTCCACTCTCAAGTTGAATAAAGGACATAATGAACAGACAGTGAGAATGTGTATGTCTGCAATCTTAAAATTTCAGACCAATTAATTTATTATAATTATAAAAATTATCAGAAAATGGCAGCCTATCTGCCTGTCTCTAGTCAAATAGCTTTAACCTAATTATTACATTTGCCTTATTATAGCCCAATAATATACCAGATCGCTTGGCAGCAATTGTAAAAATACCATTGTAACAATCAAATTGCCTAAAACTTACTCAAAAGTTTTAAATAATCAGATCATTTATTGATGGTAGTTAATCCAGGTGATGTTAAATACATATTTGTAAAAACTTTATGTATTTATTTACATTGCAAATATTTTTCATTATATTCACATTCATTATTAAAAAATAATTTTAACAGAGAGTATCAAAAGATAAGATATTATTTTCTTCATATGATATTAATTTATTATATAAAATGTATACAAAATTTTAAAAAACTTCTTATTTAATCTTATTACAATTTTATCATTTGAAAACTGTAGTTTTAGAACAGGAAAATAATACGCTAAACATAATACAGTAGAGCGTCGATTTTCCGAAAGTCAATCATCCAAATGATTTCCAGTCGGCAAATTTAAATTTTTGCCAGTGCTGTGGAGCTTCAATCTTTTGCTATGTCTTGGGCTACTCAAATATTTTACGTTTTTGATACTAAATTAACATCTGAAGTATAATCTTTTTATTGTTTTTATATTTTCCAATATATTTATTTTGTTTGTACAAAATAAAAAAAATAATTTTTAACGATACAATAGTCTTTGTTAGGCTTAACATCGACGAAAATTCAATGCGAAGCAACACGCAACGGAGAAAAATTTCAACATAGGATACGTTAAACTATTTTTTCGTACATAAATCGGTTATCCGAAATATCAGTTATACGAACAACCCCAGTTCCCAATTGATTCGGAAAATCGACGCTCTACTGTATTATGATTTTTAATTTTATTGTTTTAATATATCTAAACAAAACTTTTCATTTTGGAAGTTATTCATTATCATCTGTTTAGTATTAAAAAAAAACACAAATAATTTAATTAACAACTGTGTCTTAACAAAACTTAAAAATACCAAACATATCATCATTCAATTATTTTTGTTCAATATTTAACAAAGCCAATCATTGCTGTATGCAATTGGGCTAATAATGGCTATAATATTAATAAATTACCAAATAATTTGACACTAGAGAGAAGCATTAGGCACCATCTCTTAATAAATTTAATAATTATAATTTTTAATTAAATGTATCATGTTTAGTAGTGTTGCTTGCAATATTTAACATGTTGATCTTTTATATCTGCTAAAATTTTCTAAATGGCCAACATAAGCATTAATGTATTTGCTTCTACAGCATCTAAAACATTGACATTTTTGGAACATGATAGCAGTGACATATAACAACATATAACATTATTATTAGCATAACCAATAGCAAACAAATTTAAAGGGAAATAAAAATACCAATACCAAAAATACCAAAGTTATCCTGCAAGCATATATAAAATACAAAATTTGTTTTATTTATTATAGTGACATTCCATTAACCTGGCATTGTCGGGATCAATGCTATGCTGTGTTACCAAATGTGTTGCCTTATCAAACAATGGGAGTTTTTCCAGTTTTTTTCAATCTCCTGGATACAATTTTACATATCTTCACATGTAAAACTGTTCAAATCTGCCTTTTATGATTGTTTAACGTGCCATTTGTTTTTCCAGGCTATTCCTTCCTTTGATTAGCTTGAAACAAAAACACTCTATTCTTACTTTGTGCTTTGTACACTTTTATTGTGTATAAAGACAAACATATTTTAATTATCAAAGTACATGAAGAGTAGTGTACTGTAGTTGTTTCTGTGATAATTATTGATTCCAAATGTGATAAATATTTCTGCTTCTTATAGCAAACCTATGCACTGATGTCTTTGGAAAAGGCTTTAGAAAAATTATGCATGAGCTAACTGATTTTAGCTAGCACAGCATCACATTGTCTTGGCATTTGTCATCTCTAAAAGGAAAACCCACATCCCTTTCCAAGAACTGCATGTTTTGAATGCTTTTATATTAAAATCTTAACTCTGGACCTACCCAGTGCACTGATAACCCCACAATGATGAACTTTACATGCTGGCTTATCAGATTTTCCAGCATACTGGATGCTGGGTTAATGAAATTTCACTGTACTTAAATTTCAGTGCTGTTGGCAAAGTTAACAAATCAGAAATCAATTAAAATAAAACAAACTTCCTGTTTTCTTAAGAAAGGTTCTCTGAAATTATTTAGGAAAAAAAATTAGCATTATTTTAAAACAAAGTTCTGCATAATTATGGATATAAATATTTTGACTTTTTGTGAGAAAGAACCATTAAACAATATTTAAAAACAGATTGATTCAATTATTATTTACTTCTGTTTATTATCAAACTGATGCTCTTTTTATTCTACATTCATTTTTTCATACACTCTAGGAGAATTACTAACTATACTAACTATAAGATCTCATATTTGCTTCTCTCAATATTAATTTATCTAACTCATGATTATTTTGCAAATCAGAATACTATGACTATTGAAAATAGTTATATAACAGTGAGCCAAAAGTATTAAATAGTTAAATGGAAAAATTCTTAAAAAGAAGATACAATAAAATTTAAAAAACAAAATTTGAAAGATATTAGATTTCCTTAAATAAAAGACTTATATAAAAGTGAAATAGTTTGAAAAAAGCATAACAGTTCTAGTGATGAAATAATTCACATCAGTGATATATGCCAAATACACTTCATCCTTTAAAAATAGTTCCAGTTCTTGCAAGAAACAATTTACTTGCAAATACTATGTAAACAACTTTCCTGGAAAAAAACAGTATAGTAATGACATTTACAGAATGCAATATACTTGTCTTATACTAAAAATTACCTAGAAAAAACTCAGAGAAAATTAAGTATAACCAATAAGAACACAAAACAGTTCTCAAAGTAACATATTAATATATTAAATCTTTCTATAGTCATTGCATTATATAACTTAATTATAATATCAAAAATAAAGAAAATATTTATTACAGGAAAACATCTTAAAATCAAATTACATAATAGGAATATAAATTTAAATACAAAAACAAAAAATCCTAATATTCTTTTTCCTCATAATTATATTGTATCAAACAATTACCATATTTTACAGCATGTAAAGAGAGTCTTTTATTTAAAAAAAGGCTGAAAAAATTACCCTGCATCTTTACAATCTCCCATAAGTTAATCTCCCATAGATCAATAATAAGTTACAATCTCCCACAGATCAATGAATTCCACTATATTTGTAAAAGCAGTCTTCAATAGGGTATGGTTAACCTCTGCCTAGCCCAACATTTGAATAAAAATGTTATTCAAGAGTTGAGCTAAGTAGCTTTTGCATGCATATTCATGTTAAATATTTTAATGGTAAATTTTAATTGTAATGACTTCTTTTAAACTTCCTCTTTTTCCCTGGTAAAAGAAAATGTGCATATTAATTTTACTTCTTTTTTTTTACTAGAATACATTTTAAAAAGTTTGGAGTCAAGTGCCAAAGATGCAATATATCTTAAATACACTAAGTACTTTTTCTTAAATATTCTATGCTGAAATGAGGGTATGTTCTATATGCTGTAAAATACAATAGATTAAATATTCTTTCAGGCAATGAAATCATACGGTAGAATAAAACAGGATTATGAGAGTTGCAGAAAATAAATTGAAAAACATGACAAATAATAATTTCTGAACAAAAACAATTTTATTGGTAAATTTAAAATTAGAATATATAACTTCACAACCATTTTCTTTGATTTATTATTTTTATTCTGTGATAAATGTACAGCTTTTATCAGGAACTCACAAAACAAAAATAGTTTAATACTTTCAAGACCTTTGTCCTGATCTTTAGAACTTGCATTTATGTTTAATTAAGTCTATTATTAACTTTTCTGAAGTTTATATTTGTTTATTTAAATGTAAATTCTGCATATAAAGACAAATATTCCTCAAAAATACTACACTATCTGTGACTTCTTGATATACTGTATATTACAGCATGTAAGACATACCTCCATTTTGGCACAGAATATTTAAGAAAAAAGTAAGTATTTAACCATAGCCAACCGAAGGCCATTTAGGGAATTTGTTATCCCACAGATCACAACTTCACATATAAGATGTATTATGTCCAATAACCTAACAAGATTTATTTAATTGTACAGAAATTTTATTTTTCCTCAAAAAATTTGCAAATTCAAATAATAATATCTTTAAAAACTTTTAAAATTATACCAAAAATTGTTTATTAAATAATCCAGAAACATTCAACAATGAACATAAGTATAAAATATATTAATTTTAAATGCGAAATGTATTAAAATACAAGCTTTAAAACAATACTGTGTCAATGATTACAATTTTTCCTGATTATATATACTTGAAATATTTTGAGATTATATTTATTTGAAAAATTGTTTAACATTAACCTCATGACTATCCTTACTTTCTCTATTGTAATGTCAGTACCGTAATTCCATACTTCTATATATATTGATGACATATAAAATTAGAGTAGGGAAAGTAAGGACAGTTCTGAGATTAATGTTAAACAATTTTTCAAATGTGTGTGTGTGTGTGTGTGTGTGTGTGTGTTTCTTTGTGTGCATGTGCATAATTATATTGAACATGATTGAAAATGTAATCATAACATGTTACAGAATTACATGACATACTTCGACATAAGAATACAAAAAAGGTTTATATGTATCACAATTGTAAAAACATGTGTATTTTTGATTATACCCAAGTCTAATTAAAAGCATTTTACAGTTAAATCAATAGAATTCTACGACAAAAATAAAAGTCGATTTAAATTACGGAAATGAAAGACAAAGCTTAATTAACACTTTATTAGGATTATTCATTTTGAATGTTTCAGTAATTTATATATTAAATAAAGATTTGACGTACAATTTTATTACACGACATAGGATAGGAGGAATAATAATAATCCGAATCAATATGGAAAAATATGTAAAGAAACTTGCCATTTCTTATTTCGTAATACACATAAATTTATCCAATGCGATAGAGTTTAATTGTTTTGTTTTTGTTTTTTTTTTT
>NW_019385192.1:96994-104273 GCF_000671375.1 Centruroides sculpturatus
TAAAGTCAAACGAGTTAAACGCGTTAGTAACGAATCGTTCGAATAGTAGTAGTCTCGCTCAGTGCGCATGCTCTGCGGTGATGACGTTTCGAACGAAACTCTAACGAAGTTCACGAAGGAAAGAGTTAGTTTACTTCGTTAAGAAAATGGCGCCCGACGATATCGATGTTTCTAAATCTACTCGAGTGTTTAAATTGTGAATTAAAAGATGAAATGATTGAAGTAACTGTCCACCCGAAGCAATCTAAGAAAAATATTTCGGATAAGGCTGTCGGATGTAAGCAACATTTGTATCTTCGATTTTAGAAACAGCCATTTAGTTATAAGCGAATCGTTCGAAAAGTCTAACGAAATAAGAATAACGATGACGTCATTCTCGTTTAACTCGTTCGACTTTACGAACGTGCCCTTTATTTTTAATTTTAGCCCTTATACCGTGGCTAGTTATATATATTCAATATGTACAGTAGTTATATATTCAAAATGTAATTGCGATGTTGAAAATTTATTTTAAAAAGTTTTGGCTCAAGACCGTATAATGAAAAAGAAAACATTATTAAAAGAGAAAGACCAATGCCTAAATCAAATATAAATACTTCAATTAAAAAATTTGTTCGACATTTTCAGGATAAAATTTATAAAGACATAAGGCTTTGTGGATGCATAGAAATGCAAAAATTGTTTTGTTGGCCTTGCCTACTATTTTCAAATAAAATTAGCGTGTGGAATAAGAATGGCTTTGACAATTTAAATAATTTGGATAAAGCTGGCAAAAGACACAAAAATCGTAAGTATCACAGCGATTCTTTCGTAAAATTGAAGCAATTTGGAAATCAGAGCAGAATAGAATTTTACATTAGTAAATAATATAAAATAAATATTAAAAATTATTACAAGATAATTACGGCTAATAGATATATTATATCTAAATTAGTAGATGTTATCGAAGAAGAATTGGCATNAATTACTAACTATACTAACTATAAGATCTCATATTTGCTTCTCTCAATATTAATTTATCTAACTCATGATTATTTTGCAAATCAGAATACTATGACTATTGAAAATAGTTATATAACAGTGAGCCAAAAGTATTAAATAGTTAAATGGAAAAATTCTTAAAAAGAAGATACAATAAAATTTAAAAAACAAAATTTGAAAGATATTAGATTTCCTTAAATAAAAGACTTATATAAAAGTGAAATAGTTTGAAAAAAGCATAACAGTTCTAGTGATGAAATAATTCACATCAGTGATATATGCCAAATACACTTCATCCTTTAAAAATAGTTCCAGTTCTTGCAAGAAACAATTTACTTGCAAATACTATGTAAACAACTTTCCTGGAAAAAAACAGTATAGTAATGACATTTACAGAATGCAATATACTTGTCTTATACTAAAAATTACCTAGAAAAAACTCAGAGAAAATTAAGTATAACCAATAAGAACACAAAACAGTTCTCAAAGTAACATATTAATATATTAAATCTTTCTATAGTCATTGCATTATATAACTTAATTATAATATCAAAAATAAAGAAAATATTTATTACAGGAAAACATCTTAAAATCAAATTACATAATAGGAATATAAATTTAAATACAAAAACAAAAAATCCTAATATTCTTTTTCCTCATAATTATATTGTATCAAACAATTACCATATTTTACAGCATGTAAAGAGAGTCTTTTATTTAAAAAAAGGCTGAAAAAATTACCCTGCATCTTTACAATCTCCCATAAGTTAATCTCCCATAGATCAATAATAAGTTACAATCTCCCACAGATCAATGAATTCCACTATATTTGTAAAAGCAGTCTTCAATAGGGTATGGTTAACCTCTGCCTAGCCCAACATTTGAATAAAAATGTTATTCAAGAGTTGAGCTAAGTAGCTTTTGCATGCATATTCATGTTAAATATTTTAATGGTAAATTTTAATTGTAATGACTTCTTTTAAACTTCCTCTTTTTCCCTGGTAAAAGAAAATGTGCATATTAATTTTACTTCTTTTTTTTTACTAGAATACATTTTAAAAAGTTTGGAGTCAAGTGCCAAAGATGCAATATATCTTAAATACACTAAGTACTTTTTCTTAAATATTCTATGCTGAAATGAGGGTATGTTCTATATGCTGTAAAATACAATAGATTAAATATTCTTTCAGGCAATGAAATCATACGGTAGAATAAAACAGGATTATGAGAGTTGCAGAAAATAAATTGAAAAACATGACAAATAATAATTTCTGAACAAAAACAATTTTATTGGTAAATTTAAAATTAGAATATATAACTTCACAACCATTTTCTTTGATTTATTATTTTTATTCTGTGATAAATGTACAGCTTTTATCAGGAACTCACAAAACAAAAATAGTTTAATACTTTCAAGACCTTTGTCCTGATCTTTAGAACTTGCATTTATGTTTAATTAAGTCTATTATTAACTTTTCTGAAGTTTATATTTGTTTATTTAAATGTAAATTCTGCATATAAAGACAAATATTCCTCAAAAATACTACACTATCTGTGACTTCTTGATATACTGTATATTACAGCATGTAAGACATACCTCCATTTTGGCACAGAATATTTAAGAAAAAAGTAAGTATTTAACCATAGCCAACCGAAGGCCATTTAGGGAATTTGTTATCCCACAGATCACAACTTCACATATAAGATGTATTATGTCCAATAACCTAACAAGATTTATTTAATTGTACAGAAATTTTATTTTTCCTCAAAAAATTTGCAAATTCAAATAATAATATCTTTAAAAACTTTTAAAATTATACCAAAAATTGTTTATTAAATAATCCAGAAACATTCAACAATGAACATAAGTATAAAATATATTAATTTTAAATGCGAAATGTATTAAAATACAAGCTTTAAAACAATACTGTGTCAATGATTACAATTTTTCCTGATTATATATACTTGAAATATTTTGAGATTATATTTATTTGAAAAATTGTTTAACATTAACCTCATGACTATCCTTACTTTCTCTATTGTAATGTCAGTACCGTAATTCCATACTTCTATATATATTGATGACATATAAAATTAGAGTAGGGAAAGTAAGGACAGTTCTGAGATTAATGTTAAACAATTTTTCAAATGTGTGTGTGTGTGTGTGTGTGTGTGTGTGTTTCTTTGTGTGCATGTGCATAATTATATTGAACATGATTGAAAATGTAATCATAACATGTTACAGAATTACATGACATACTTCGACATAAGAATACAAAAAAGGTTTATATGTATCACAATTGTAAAAACATGTGTATTTTTGATTATACCCAAGTCTAATTAAAAGCATTTTACAGTTAAATCAATAGAATTCTACGACAAAAATAAAAGTCGATTTAAATTACGGAAATGAAAGACAAAGCTTAATTAACACTTTATTAGGATTATTCATTTTGAATGTTTCAGTAATTTATATATTAAATAAAGATTTGACGTACAATTTTATTACACGACATAGGATAGGAGGAATAATAATAATCCGAATCAATATGGAAAAATATGTAAAGAAACTTGCCATTTCTTATTTCGTAATACACATAAATTTATCCAATGCGATAGAGTTTAATTGTTTTGTTTTTGTTTTTTTTTTTTATGTGGATTTTTAAATATGCAGTAATAAATGGCGTAGTTATATTTGTGACTATTTGCTGATACAAAACATTAAACAAATATGGTTTCTGGCAGAGTACGTTGGATAAGATACGGCCAATGCTAACGACGATAACAAAATCAAAACGAACGGTGGTAAACAACTATCGGTTGAATGTGGAATTAAAAAAACGTCGACTTGTATTTTATTTTAATTTTCACAATCATTTTTTTTATTTGATAATTTTGTCTTTTGTTTTTAAATTAGAAATTTTAAAGTAAAAGATGTAATTAATAAAATAAAAATATTAACCAGCGAATAATCTGAAGTTCGTTGCTACGAAATTAACTTTTATTTTGTAAAGAAATTTGTCAAAATTACCAAGTATAATTAATATTTTATTAATAATTGCATATTGTGTACGGATTGTAAAAGCATTTCGTGATAGTAAATAAGCCGAATAAATAAATACAAGCAGACTCGAAAAATATAAAATACAAATAGGTTAAGGATAGGACGTGTTATCTCATTTGGATTTCCTTTCTTTTGCATCTAACTTACACTCTAACTTGTAAGTGAAATTTTTGTGCGATTTATCCAGAAAGTGAATTTAATTCGATTGTTTGGATTGTCTAAATAACTATTAACTGAATTTAAGTTTTTGTTGCAACTAAATGAAGAGGTATACAAATCTTACTCAAATATTATTCAAATCGGCATTTTTTTTTAATATTCTTTCCGCTCTGTGGACATAGGACGGCCTCTTATAGCAGGCCCATTATGGATTCGGCCAGGCCCATAATGGGGCGACCGGGTGGTGAGAGACGGGGCCCGACGTATACGAATGGACCACTCCCCGAAAGGTTTCCTGGGGATTCCTTGACCCGTCCGGATTCGATCCCGGGTCCCCAGAGCGGTAGGCTGCCAACTTCACCGCTCGACCATCCGGCGTCTGAATCGGTATTTAACGCCATTCGGATTACAATGTGCTCGATGTTTACCTTCATCTTCAATACAGATACTTCAGTGGCGTAGCGTAGTATGAAATTTTGCCGCCTCCTAAAAGTGCCGCCTTTTAGGAGGCGGCAAAATTTCACAATAAATAATAACAATATTTGTAAAAATTTGAATCATTTCATCTCATATTTTTGTTGCACCTACGATTCGGACCGATTGAAATGAGCACGGAATTTTAGTCTTTTAAATTGAGATACCTAAATAAGGGGGCGGCGAAATTTTCCTCCGTCCCGGGTGGCTGACACCTACGCTACGCCACTGAGATACTTTTCAATTTTACTAGGACATCGCGCGACTTTGCTGTATCGCGATAGAATTGAGGTGGAGTCAGAGAGAAAGATGCGATTCTTATACTTGCAAGCCGTGGAAGAAAAGATCTTTGCACTTGCCAACACGGACATCCAAGAACAAAGCAATCGGCGTCGATTGATTTGTTCTTGTGTTTTGTTCGTTTTTCTTAAATTTTTGCCTTCTTTTTCCGAAGAATGGAATGAAATTTAGGAAGATGAAACAGAGTCGGCATTGCGCGCGAATAAGCGCGCAGTGTCGACTTTGTTTCTCTTCCTAAATTCCCTAGGCGGGCTGAATCGCGTCAGGGAACTTTGACATTGTCATTTTAACGCTACTGTATCTCGAAAACGAAATCATAGATCCCAATTTTGTATTAAATTTTTGGATTTCTCATCGCAATTAATGGAAAATGGCCATGATTTATCAAAATCGAGCAATAAAATTTTGAGAACGAACACAGTTCTGTAAGGCACTTAGAAAAGGCTTCGCTAATGCTCCGAAGAGGTCTCACATTAAATATATTCTTCAAATAATATGATCAGCAGTGGCGTGCCGTCTTTGGAAGCAATAGAAGCACCCTTCCCTTGTATTTTCTAAACCATAAAGACATATTGTGCGATTATTTTCATATTTTAACGTACTTTGAATTACAGTACACCCTCCTATAACAAGGTAGATACGTTCCGTGTTTTATGAAATTGATGTTCTACGAGTCCTTGAATACATGAGCCAATCACAGCCCAGCACGTGTGCAGTTAATTTGACTCAACATTTCCAAAACACGTATAATTTTTTGAGAATAATCCATATAAACTATGCTATAAACAAAAAATTGTATGATTACTTACCGAGTGTGCACCGCTCGACGACGCCATTGCTTAAGCTTGTTTTCGTCGTGGAGCGGCGCATCGAACGGCGGGCGCGTGTTTCCTGATAAATTATTTTTCTGCGAAAAATTTGCTGAACTTTGGAGACACCATTAATAAAAATATAATTTTTATGACCCTTAAATAATAAATGGTTTTCAGTAGGTCCGCTGCTCGTTTAAACTCAACGGTTTGTGCAATATCCGTTATTGGTCTAGATTCGACCAATCCTGTCGCGACACGAGTTGGCGATGACGTTTTACCGTATCATAGAGGGGATGCAGTCACGTCTTATAACGTCATCGCTCCGCTCAACAAAACAATCGTCCGCCATATTGGTTGCTGATTTCACGTTACCTCGTTTAATCACTGTTATATCAACGTGAGAGAAAGGAATTTTACCTGGCTTTGCAGCCGATTTGAAACGTAATAATTTGATAAAATGTAAAGAGAAAACTTATTTTATCGGATGGAATCCATACGAAATGAAACAAACGGATTTTTTATCCAACGATTTAATCACGTGGCCAACTAAAGAACGTAAATTATTACGTTTTAGCAACTAACGCTGTTACACTTGATCAGATGAAGGCATACAAATCGCTCGATGCTCATAATTACAGTATTTGACAAGCGGATTTATTCATCGTGATATTTTATTAAGAGCCGTTCGTAATAATTTAATTTTATTTGTAGGAAAGGTACGTATCTTCATGTGATACTTTCCATTACTCATAACTGCGTTAATATAAATCACTGAATAAAACAGAGAATGGGGGGTAACCAGGGATTCTTAAATGTGCATAAAAAGCAGAAATGGATTAACATACGTAATACATATTGTAATGATAAATACAGAATGTGAATATAGTAGAATGAGCTTATAATAAAAGCTACACACTGCAAATGAAAACATTAACTTACAGTACATAAAAAAAGGTAGACGTGGTATGGGTATTTTACACATGCTACTTTTAATATAGTTTAAAATACTCCTGTATTTAACAAAATAATAATAATTAATAGAACTTAAATGGAACTTTTTACATAGACCTATAATGGGAATCCGAAATTCCATGTACTATCGTTATTATTAATCGTTTCTTGAAGAGAATTTCTGTACAAGGTAGAATACAGACATGAGCAAATGCGGGTCCGAGAGCCGCATGCGGCTGTTTTTGAGTTACATGCGGCTCTTGCTGGAAGTGTTAATTCCTGCTTGTTATTATTATTTTTACAATTTTATTTCCACAATTTTGTGAAAATATGTTTATTAAAAAAATTCAATATTTGTTTTATATTATATTTATATTATATAATAAAATCGCGGTACAGAACTGCAGTACAGAATAAAAAATTACAGAACTGCAGCTCCCATGAATTTTGCAAAACCTACATTTCGTTTCTGAAATTTTGCTTTCCCACAACTGACATATACACACCTTAACAGGTGATAGCTCAATTGATGTTTTTT
>NW_019385192.1:105720-204273 GCF_000671375.1 Centruroides sculpturatus
AGAGTCAATTATATTGAACTTGCTTATTTATTAAGTGCGTTAGATAATCTATTAATTAAAAATACATTTAGAGAAGTCTACGGTTTTTACTGGCTTATCGAACAAACGAATACGAATATACCCTGATGCGCAATTAACTGATTACCCATGTAAGTCGGCTTCTTACAGATACACAGCTTCCCTATCATCAAATGTCACGGCACGCCACTGGAGCCAACTAGACTAAAGTCTCCATATCAACCAACCAAGAACAAGAACAAGTCAGGTCCGACACCGTTATGTTTGTATGTACTGTACGTCTCGTGCGAGCGGTCGCTTATAAGAACGGTTGGGTTCAGGGTGGAGAAGGGAATCGAGGTGGTCCGTCCGGATATGTCGGACCCCGTCCCTCACCACCCGGCTGCCCCATTGTGAACCTGGCCGAACCCAGAGCCGGCCCTACCATAGGGCAAACGGAGCAGCCGCTCCAGGCGCTAAGTCCTAGGGGGC
Organism: Centruroides sculpturatus; assembly: GCF_000671375.1. Classification (NCBI taxonomy): domain Eukaryota; kingdom Metazoa; phylum Arthropoda; class Arachnida; order Scorpiones; family Buthidae; genus Centruroides; species Centruroides sculpturatus. The sequence continues at coordinate 106,210 of NW_019385192.1, forward strand.
GCCTCCGTGGTAAAGAAAATTAAAGGAAAAAATACTTTTTTCATTTTTCGGTATTTTAATTGCAGGCGTGTGGACAGTATGTGAATGGCCTTATCTGTTGAGACGCGCGTCGGTCGAGTGCGTGGGCGGAGTTCCACCCCAGGGCGCCATAATATGATATCGCTCCATCCTAAAACTTGTCTCGGGCCGGCACTGGCCGAACCCATAATGGGCTTGCTAAAAGACGCCCTCTTAGTGCCACAGGGCGGAAAGAGTTTATAAAAACCATGGCATTTGCATCAACTCATTTTATTAAAAAATAAATAACGTTTTCAATAAAGAAATGTTTTGAGAATGATAAAATTGTAAAAAAAATTATAAACTGGAATTTAATCAAGTAACGTAATATTTCATTTTTAAAATCATAAAAAAATATTTCGTACGTTTAAGCTAAGAAATACGTTATATATAATAGTAAAAAATAATGCATGCATTCGTAAGACGCCGCATTCAGAAATCTCGTGCTTGATCGTGTTTTTTATTCAAAGAGCCAGAGTTCGGATATCTATTATGTTTTCACTCGAATTCTTATTAATCTACCAATTAAAAATAATAATAAATATTAACAAATTTATTAATATATAGTACAAACTGTTTAATACGTTTAAACATAATTACTCTATTTAAATATAAATACTTGTAATATCGTAAAACGCTAAAATATCGTAAAATTTAAACACATAATTTCAAATAAAGTCAAATAGTAAAATATTAAAAATTTTAGAGAATTTTATTTAATGTATTTTCTCCATTTATATGTATAAATAGGCTATTATACAGTATAATTATATAGTTTTAAAATTTTATATCCCTCTGGAGGACGAAATTAGAAACTTCTTATATGTTTCAGATTCGCTGTATTTTTATTTGTCACAATTTCCGTCGGATTGTGTTCATGTAAGAATATTTTTGTACGCGTTAAATAACAAAGTACAATTTATTTCTGATAAAAGAAAAATATCAGGTAAATTTTATTTCGTCTTATAATTCGAATTTCTAGAATATTTACTCCGTACTTATTTTACAAATAATCATTTTAAAATTGTTTTAAAAAAATTATTTAAAAAAAATGTAATCAATGAATATTTTCATTCATTCTCGTATAATTTATAATTTAATATTTCGTATTCGATGTTTATGAATTTTAATCGTCATTAGTGTTCACTAGTGTGCAGTTTCTGTAGTGTTCGTAGTATTAGCTCGTGCTATGGAATGATCATTTCTATTTAGTATTGTTGAATAATAGTTATCTCGCAGCGTAAATGAATGAATGAACGTGAAAAAAGTCGGCAGTGAAATAAAAAATTAATTGTTACTTTACACAAGCTTCACATTTACCAAAACTACGAAATGAATCCTTTTATGATGACTTGTGAGCACTAAGATTGGCCTTACTTTACCGCTAGACTTATTACACTGTTTATTACACCTTTTTGTCTTGCAAATGTTTTAAAAAAACCGAACATGTCGGTTAATTTAATTATCCATTCTCTGATCGTAAATTCAAAACAAAGCTCAAAATACCTTTAGAATTGTGGGATTTTTTTGAGTTTTGTTTCAAATGGACTTAAATTTCTTTCTGGACATTCTAGTTTAATTTCATTTAGTTATTGTACAGTGCATATATCAATTATGGTATTCTTTGAAAATGTAATAGAAATACAACATGTAAAGTAAGAACAAAAATATGCAGTATTAATTATAAAGTACAGTATTAAGTACTGTAGTTATAATTAATACCACATATCTTTTGTTTTTACTTTACATGTTCTTAAATTCTACAAATCAACTTTTTGCAGTATTCCTATATTTGAAAGTTATATAAATTTGTAAGGTTTATTAATTGTTTAATGTAGAATCAAATTATTAAATTTTTAGTAACTGTATTTCTAAGTGAAAATATAGGAAAAGTCCTAATTAACAAATTTCCCACCACCAAATTCTCAATAATTTGTTAATCAGTATTATTGTGTCTTAAACAAAAGACGTGTCTCTGTGCATACTTGCACAATATGCATGTTCAAAAATAAACTTTTCCACACACTGGCGTCTTGCTTTTTGGTATGTCCTGTTTGACTCGGCCACTTTGGACTAAATAAGTGATGGTTAGTGACGAGGTAAAAGCCGCAAACTAAAGTATCAAATGAATGCATATCAAAGACGTTATGAGCTGCTACTGTTGATGTACTTGACTGTGATTATATCTGCTTATCATTGAATTAAAATTTTTTCTTACCTTTTCAATTTTTTCTTGTCTCTGGAAATTAACATGGATCGGGAGCAACTGAAACTCCTAATTGATACTATGAATCAACAAATGCTCATCAACCAATTATCAGTTCAACTGTCTAGAAACCTTCTTATAGGTGGAGGAAACAACAGTCAACCTCAAACCATTATCAATATATCCCCATGTATATCTCTCTGAAAACTTTGATTCAAAGGAGGAAACATTTAAATATTATCGTTAATGCTTTGAGAACAATATAACAATGAAAGAACTTTTTCCAGGTAAGAAGAAAAGCATACTATCAAGAGAAGCAGTATTATGTAGACCAGGGCTTCTTAAACTTTTTTTATTCACGACCCCATTTATAATTGTGATTTTTTTTCGCAACCCAAAAAATATAAAATAAAGATATATACAAATTTTCAAAAACAATAATGGTGTACTACCACAGTTCACTCTTGTGTTACAATGGAACAGAGACAACTGAATACAATAAAAAGCGACAACACTATACTAGTTAACACTACTGTGTTGCTGAATCGTTGTCTCGCTGCACCAGAAGTGACACAAAGCGCAACTCACGAAACCTATGCCATTTTCAAACTCTCACAAACTATTTTCAATATTTTGCATTAAAATCTCGCAACCCCAAGATTTCGCTAAGTGACCCATAGTTTAAGAAGCCCTGATGTAGACCATATCAACTCGCAGAGAAATCTATCAGATAAATTGGCTTAGTTTTAGAATAAAAGCAGAACACATGGAATTTTTACATACTATCAACCAAATTTTACAGGGTTTACTTTAAACAATAGCCTGCTTTGATGACATCCATTGTACATGGAAAAACAAAGGAAGAATGCCAGTGAAATCCATTTTCTTGCCTACATAGATTGCAAAAATACAATTTCCATCTAGGTGAAGTGTTCAGTACCTACTTCCAAACAAAAATTGAATATCTAAGTCACATGGTAAAAAATAACAAGATATCTATATATTGTTATTTTTGATTGTGACTCAGATCCAATCTCCATCAAAAGTTAGGGCTATTGTAGATATGTCTCAATCAAACAATGTGGATAGGTGACAAACAATGCATGTCACCTATCCACTCCATAAGTTGAGGAATAACAAGAAATTTGTGTGGTCAGCTTAGTGTCAAGCAGCATTTAACCAGCTGAAGAATGAAATTGCTAATGATGACATGTTATTGCCATTCAACCCAAATCTACTAGTCATGCTTGCCACTGATGCAAGTCTCATAGGCATAGCTGCAGTACTGTCACACATTGATGAGGAGGAATGACCAATTGCTTTTGCATCCTATTCACTCTCAGACATGGAAATAAACTACTATCAGTTAGATAATCTTTGGCCATTGTTTTTGAAGTAGAACACTTTTTCGATTACCTTTACAGTTGAAATTTTACCCTTACACTGACAATCAATCTCTAACAAGAATATTCCACTGGAACACAAAATTATTGAAGATGACAACATTTGCAATTATTATGCTTTGCATCATTTTTAGCAGGATTTGACTATGATGCAGTTTTCAATAAAGGGCTTGAAAACCAGAATGTTGACTATCTGTCATGACTGCCTACAGGACGAACTTGCATTTCATTTGACATGATTATCAATGAAGAAATCCACCAGATATGCATTGATGTAGTAGTTGACATAGCAACAGAAAACTTAACACTGGAAATGATTGGAAATTGGAAATTTCTGAATGATTTTCAGGAAACAGGAAAAGATGAACACTCCAAAACCAAGCAACAACTACAATCAACACCTATTGACAGTGACCATGTTCTAAGCAGTGGCATCTTGTTTAAAAGCAACCAGATAGTAATTCCTAAAAGCCTTCAACCAGAAGTATTAAAGGATCTCCATTCAACACACCTCAGCATTGTGAAAATGAAAGTTTTTCAAATGTCCAATGTTTCTCCATTGAGAAACATTGACAATTGACAAGGACATTGAAAGACTAGTCAGGTCTTGTAAAAGAATGTGCACTGGTTCAGAACCAAACGGCTAAAGGGAGTGTGAAGGTGAACTTGGTGTCACTGGTGTATTCCGGAAGGTTTGGTGTTTCATTTTGGTGGTCAGAGTGCCTTGTGAGAAACGAGGGTGTTCTGCTTCATTCGTTTTTCGAAGTTGGATAGGATTAGGAGAAGTTTTTCATTTTTTTCAGAAGCCTCCTGGGGGGTCTTCATGGGGACTTTGACTCAGGTAGGAGTAGTGTTTAGGTGTTTGACACGAAGTGGCAGGTTTCCTGGGTGCAGGGGTGTATTAGCCCCGGCCAGTCTCAGTCGTCGGAGCCAGGGCAGGAATCGGGGTTGCTGATGTCGGAGCTTCGGTATTTTTCTCCGGTGACAGAAGTAAAAAAATTACAATTGATAAGGGACAAGTCTCCTGGCCAGAGCTTCGGTATTTTTCTCCGGTGACAGAAGTAAAAAAATTACAATTGATAAGGGACAAGTCTCCTGGCCGGAGCTTCGGTATTTTTCTCCGGTGACAGAAGTAAAAAAATTACAATTGATAAGGGACAAGTCTCCCGGCGGAACATATGTACACGATTTTCTGGGAAAGGGACCATCCCCTCCACCGTTTACAACCTCCAGAACTTCACACCGTTCTTAAGGGGTTCTTTCCCAATCCGGCGAAGATTCAGGATGTCTGCTACACGCACAATGGATTACTCCTAATAAAAATGTTAAATCCTGACATAGCACAGACGGCTCTTAAGGTAAAGTCTCTGGGGGGGGACCTTGGTCAGAGGTCGCCTAGCCCCGGAATGTGTTTCAACAGGTTATCTACTGAGGGGGGTAGATACATCCATTACTGCCCAAGAAATTTATGATTTGCTTGCGGAGGCAGGCCTACCGATCATAGAGATACGACAGTTTACATGAAAAGATGGCGAGAAAATGGTTCCAAGTGCCACGGTCTATCTGTCGGTAGCCAGTGCGACGCCCCTAGAGTCCGTGAAATTGTATTACCAACGTTTCAGATGTGAATGGTTTTACCCTTGGACACGGCTTTGTAATTGCTGTCTAGCTTTCGGTAATGGGAGGAACTCCTGTAGAGGAAGCCAGAAATGTATAAAGTGTAGGGGGATCATGATTCGGTGGAGTGTACTGACGGAAAAAGCACTTGTGTCTGGTATGGAGGGAATCACAGAGCAGACTCCTCCGACTGCCCGAGTATCAAAAGGAAGCACAGTTGCTGAAACTGAGAACGATACGCCGATGCTCATATATAGAGGCCCTAAAAAAGCCGTAATTATAGTAATTAAAAAAATTACAACCCCACTCATTCAAGTAAAATGAAATTTAAATGATCCAAAATAAATACTGCACCCAATATGGACATAAAAACAAACAAAAAACATTTTAAGGGAATACTAGGGAAAACTCCGAAGACATATGCCCAAGTGGCAGGTCTTGCTCAAAGAACCCAAACAGGAGAGGCAGCGAAGGGAAATCCCAAGAAGGATCGACCGGAGAAAGAACAAAACAGGGCAGCAGAGGTTGTGATTCAGACCCTCGTATTGAGGATTACACAACTGGAAACAGTAGTGGAAGCATTAAGAGCCGAAATCAGTCAAATTCGACGGTCTAACAGGAGGAATCCCCAAACAGAGATTCACAAGACGCTACAGGCTGAATCAGAGGATCCTCAGATTCAAACATCGTCGGCTAACTCGAAGTTCAAATGCCTGCCCCAAGTGGAGGGGCAGGTTCAGTCAGCGAGACCTTCAAAAAAGAAAAAAGTGGCAAGAATGAATGTAGGGCTTCCCTTGACAACATTGGAGTCAGAAGGCCAGCCTTCTGACATGGAACTAGAAGGAACGACAGGACAAACGTACACTGAAATTCCAGTGGATAGCTGTGCAGCTTCCTCAGCGGAGCAGGCGAAAATCCGCCGGCACCCTTCAATGCCTACCTTGCAGAATGCCTGACTCTCAGAGGGATATGAAGGAAATCCAAATCATACATTGGAACGTGCATGGTCTCCGGTTGAAGAGGGACCTTTTACTGGCGGAGCCGTGGTTCAAAGAGGCGGACGTCAAAATGATCTAGGAGATGTGGCTCAAAGGGGGGAGTGGTTTTACTCTCCCAGCATACACAATTTTTAGATCAGATCGTACTACTGGTCAGAGAGGAGGGTTATTGACGGCAGTAGCCCAAAGGTGGCCAGTACGGCTCCAAACGCTGGGCTCTGCAACGATAGGGATAGAAATCCAGGAAGTGCGAGTGCACTTCTCAGGTTTTCCACTGTCGCTAGTCAACGTGTACGCCCCCACAGGGATCCAGGAGTCGGAGCAGCTTGAGGAATTGAGGCTGGATAACTTTAGGTCAAGGATAATTGGAGGGGGTTGGAATGCACACCATCCCTACTGGGACAAGGATTGCACCCGCCTGAATGCAGCGGGCAGACTACTTTTTGACTGGCTGTTGACTACAGGGTTGTGTTGTTGGAACTCGGGAGAGCCTACTTATTTCCACAGTTCAGGAGCTATGGCTATAGATTTGACGCTCTGTACCTCTAATCTCTTGGTATCTGCGACGTGGTGGCCGAGCCTGGATACACTTACCAGCGATCATGCCCCTATAATACTGAAGCTGTTTTATCCGAACCAACAAGGAATGAAGCTGCAACCAAGGATAAGCAGGAGGATGTATTGGGGTGGATTCAGGGAACATCTAGCAGTTCTCTGGGAAGCTGAGGACAGTTGACCGCGGGAGTACTCCTCTTTCATAAGCCATCTCCAGGAGGCAGTAGATGGCAACACTAGATACCAAATCCTCTCTCCCCAGGGGCAACAGACATCCTTTGGTGGATGTCTGAGTTCAGTCTCATCAGAGCAAGGAAGAGAAGGTCTTTTCGGAAGGCATGCCAGTTGAGGTCCATCTTCTGGTGGAATAAGTATAAACTTCAAGGGGAGCTACTTCGGTGGAAGACTCGACAGGCACGTAGGGAGTGGTGGGGACAGGTGTCTGCATCCCCCCAACAAGGTTGACTATATACCGGATTTTTAGGAAGCTGCGGGTCTCTATCAGCCCATCGACTTCACACTACGTCCTTCAGACAGATCACAATTACCGCGCCAGACCAGCATGCAGAAGCGTTGGCTTCCTTTTTTGGGAGGCCCCGTCAGATTGGTACTTTTGGTCCCCTTCAGGCCCCAAACTCTACAAAGGTGAGAGTAGAGGAAGCAGACTTTCAAGTATCGGAACTAAAGCGGGGTCTCCGGAACAATACTCCTGGACTGGATGGGGTGTCGGTGCAAACCCTAAGGGCACTTCCCAAGGAGGGCCAGGCGGCCCTGCTCAGAGTTATAAATAGTGTATGGAACACGGGACAGAGTCCAGAGTCATTTGCAAAGTGATATACAAATTCTTTATTACTGGTGAAACCCCTAACAAAAAAGGTAATCTCTGTAATAAATTCTGGCCCTGATTTGCCACATTTAGGCCAAACTTCTATGAAATGTCTGTAGAAGACATTGGGATTTGCATATGTAAAAAGTAATCAAGATGTCCTTTCCAAAGACGACAAAATCTTAGTGACACCATTTCTATTTTCAGAAAATTAAAATAATTTTGATGATAGAGAATTTTATCATCATGAAGAAGGTTGAATCAACATTGGTCACATGGTTAGCCATGTTTGGAGAAACAAAACTGTGCAAATTGTACAAGAAGCCTAACATTGTAATCTCTCATGGTTTTGAAAAATCTGTTGGAAAGAGGTAAATGTAAATGGCTTATTGTTATGAATGCATATAGTGAAAGTGGTTTCATTGAAGATGCATTACTAATTTTTTTAAAGTAAAACAATCAACAATGACTCAATGAAATGAATGGGAAATCATTCAAAGAACAGTTTCAAAACTGTTTCTTGAATGATTTCCCATTCATTTCATTGAAGAAATTTGGAACACTTTAGAAATTTGGAAAAAAAGATATAATTATGATGGATAATTATATGGTAGTTATGTTTTGAAAAGATTCTGTTATGCAAATCCATGCTATACAAAACAAAGGACTAATGCCAAACGTAGGGTTATGTTCCAGAAGTTAGCAAAAGTATACTATTCTTTTTCATTACTAAGAGAAATACATTTATTAAAGTAATCAACAATTTATTTCCAACCAATAATTAACCAAAAATCACAAGTAAAAGTACTGTATTATGCATTAATATTAATTTTATTTAAATAAGGGCATTTTCTTTTTTACAAAGTATTGTCTGTCATCTTCTGAGCTTTTTTGTTGTTCTTGATCAGAAATATCAGCAACATAGTCTTTTATTTTTATCATAGAAAATTTATGTATGACAAAATAAAATGTTTATTAATCGAAAATTTGTTCCAGCAGGTCGTGTTTGTTCAATTGAGGACTGAGCGATTTTTCAAGAATTTATGTTCAAATACTAAAATAACACTTAACTAAAAACGTTTAAATAAACTTTACTAAATATGAAGATTAAATATAAATATGATCTATCATGAATATGAATTAGACTGTCACCATGTTTTGTTTTTATAGATTAAAGACTTAGTCTGAAAGCAACAATAATAACACCCAGTTGATAGTGAAATTTGTTCTTCCTTGGTCTAGTTTTCCTGTCAGTTTTCATTAGACCTAATGAAAACCACAAAACAAATTGAAAATTTCAATATTCTAAACTCCATGGACAAATTGAGATAACATGCATGATTACTTGAATAAAACAATATAGAATATAGAGTTTGCACTTGAAAGTTGTGAGATTTTGTGTGGAGGATTTTTGCAGATTTTTGAACCATGTTAGAGTGAAACCAAAAATGTTGTGTAGAGAATTCCCCAATTGTAGAAGTGCCGTGTTATATAAGGGACACCTGTACAACACTTTGTTAATGTGGGTGTAAACCTGTAAGACATGAAACTGAACTGTGACAGCCAATTGCAGAGACAGTTTGTTAAATGACAGCTGGCTGAATCTTGGTTTAAAATGTGTTGCAAAGATGACAATCATCTATTTCTGAATGCCTTCTAAATGAACCTCAGCAAAATGTTGGCTATTACTTTCTTCTCTGTTACTCCTCTCTCTCAGGAGTTGTTTAATGAAACGAGTCGTTTGTTTATGATATCAGAAAAATGGCAACAAACAACGTGTTCAAACCATGCTGGAATTTTTCTGAAGAAGAAAAACATGTCCTTGCAGAAATGATGATAAATTATCCTGCAGTTGAGAAGAGAGGTTACAACAATCATATTCTGGGGATGGAAAAAACCGCATGGGGAGATGATACAGAATGAATTTTCTTTGTCGTTTCTTTGTTGGTCTGTTTGCAGCAAGACCTTCGTTAAACAAGACCTTATCCTTATTATAAATGTGTCTCTCACTTTACTAAACTATCATTAAATTTATTTAATGATCATTATATTAAATAAATTTATCATTAAATTTATTTAATGATAGTTTGATAGATACCTGCATACAGTAGAGATGTGAACTCCGATAAGACCACCGGCTACCCTCTGTAAGCATTTGGTGGCATAAAATCGTAATCAACAACTGTCATTCAGTAGTTAATGGCAATCCTCTTTCATCTAGATGCTTAATTTTGTCATCAATAAGATTTAAAATATGAACAAATCTAAATTTAGAAAATCTATACCAAATTCAAAATTCGTCTTTCGAATAGATTTCTAAAGGATTATTCCAATCTCATATTCCCTCTCTTCATAATTGTTGAGATGAATAATTTTCTTGATTCGTCCCGTTTAAAATATTTATTAAATGAACAATATCCATTATAACATAGTTTGCGACGAACAAATATGGCGATATCTACTCAAGTAAAATGGTGTGTAAACCTGCTATCAAGAGTCTAGAAAATAGGTCAAATAACTTGTTTCTAATGGCTGTCTAAACTGTGGCAAGCAAGAAACATTGTCTCTGCAATGAAATTTTTTAAACTGTGGTGTACTTTATCTTTAAACTGCTGTTGGCATCTAAACGTTGTCACTGCAGTTGGCTGTGAAAGTCAAGAAATTTGTTAGTTAATTTAATAACTTTTTTGTAGTTTTGCAGGATATACTATTTTTCAATTAAGTCCCTTAATTGAAAAATAACATTTCTCTCAGTTTAAAAATTTATTAAGTGAAGAATTGATTGTATTGAAATGTGTAATTAATGTTAAATACAGGTATAACATTGTTTTTACAATGTTGTGTATAATTTATTACATGATACTATAATTATATATGGTATTCATTAATAGGAAAAAAATGAATTTTTAAAATTTCTTTTAATGGAAGACTGTAAAAAACACCTGGAACAGTTTATTGCTTTGTGTTTTAGGCATACAGGATGGCAGCGCTGAATGTCCAACATTCACGTTTTGCGATAAAAACTTTGGCTGCAACCTCTAATGTTCTTGGATCAAGAAAGACATATTTATATTATATAATAAAATCGCGGTACAGAATAAAAAAGTACAGAACTGCGGCTCCCGTGCATTTTGCAAAACCTACGCTTCGGCTCCCACTGAACTTTTGCTTGCCCAACCCTGGTATAATACGTTAAGATATGCTGGGTCAATTTTTGAAGAAAAATAAGAAAAAAATAGGCATTTAAAAAAATTTGGCAAGAAGAACTTCGCCGTATTTCGAATGTTGGGTAGACGATAATCTTTGACCTCTGAAATCTCCCGTTCTAAGAACTTTAAAATTTGGCCTCTGTCACAACACGCCATTTTATTAGCAAAATTTCGTTCGAGTCGTTACTTCACAAGATTTGTCAATTTGAGTCGCTACCAAGGAAGCTTTTGCTCGCTTCTTTAAATTAATAGCGACTCAAAACCACCAAATTTTCATAGCATTAATACCTCTTACACAAAAGCTACCGTATCAAATTTTATTTCTTAAAGGCTTCATTTTCTCGATTGAATTCTTTATTTGAATAAAGAGGAATAAAATGTAAAAGAATCTCTTACCCGAAAGGTCGAGGCAAAGATCGATATCCAGAACCAAAAAGCATTTTCGAATCATTTTCCAAAGCGCACTCTTGACAATGAAAGAGCAAAACAATAAATTATCAATTGTTGAGTTTCTTTGTTACGCGTTAAATCAAGAGGAAAGTAAATTTTAATAATTAATTTTTGATTTTTTTTTTTTTACAATTTGAGAATTTTACCGTGTATAAGTACCATCAGAGCCGGCCCTACCATAGGGCGAACGGAGCAGCTGCTCCAGGCGCTAAGTCCTAGGGGGCGCCTCAGTGGTAAAGAAAATTAAAAGGTATAAATTAGGGGCAACCAAGGGGGCGCCATAATAGGATCTCGCTCCATCCTAAAACTTGCCTCGGGCCGGCACTGAGTACCATTATTAAAGAGTATGACCGATCCCACCGGTTTGAATCCAAACCTGTTGAAAATCCATTAGGTTGGGTTACATGATGAAATGGTGAGAACTTGTTTTTAAATGTGTTATTAATTTTATATGAAAAACCATATTCGAAAGAAGTAAATTTAACCTAAATCGTCTTAATACTTTACAATTCAGATATTAAAGAAATGAGCGTATTACTACTTCTAGAGTAATATACAGTACTGTATATAGATATTGCGAATATTGAAAAATGAATTTGTAGGATTTTCTTTTTCTTTAATTAACTCTTTCCGCCCTGTGTGCACTACGAGTGCTTCTTATAGTAATCTTATTATGGTTTGACCAAATCCATAATGGGCGGCGAGAAACGGGGTCCGACATATCCGGAAAGACTACCTCTAGCAAAAATTCCTGGGGAGTTTTTGACCCGTCCGGAATCGATCCCGGATCCCCCAGAGAGGTAGGCTGCCATCCGGCCACTATTGTAGGATATTCAATATTAAATACTGTATTACTTCGAATGAAATGATTTTTCAATTTATTAGATGAATCCATACAGAAAAGCTAACAGTTTGTCATGGATAAATAAACGCATATTGATTGAAAATTCAGTATGTCTTTCCTATTTTTCATTTTTAATTAGAATAGAATAGTAAAAATATTCCAAGATTCGCACACTTCGCTAAGATTTACTATAATACAATTAATGATTATTTTATTGCATTTAATTTTAGTTTTTTTGAGTAGGTGGCGTTGTTAAATCGGTATCTGGATGGTATCTTCATCTAAGAAAATGGCAGACGAAGAATTACCTAAAGGTTGGGAGAAGCGAATGAGTCGCTCTACAGGTGGGCTAGATGCTCCATTTGTTTCCATTAAGTGGGTAAATTGAATAATCCCTAACTGAAAACATTCAAGATCAATTTGTTGACAATAAAAAAAAATATATGTGGTTAATGGTTATATGGAATGCCGCGGCAAATGTTCGTCTCCGTTGACTGCTAATAGATGGAAGCATATTCGCAAACCGTCAAAAAAGAATGCGTTTTGATGATTTTTCTAGTTTCATTTGAAAATGAGTCACTTTTTTTTTTCTTATTTCTATTGACACACTATTANTTGAAGCAATTTGGAAATCAAAGCAGAATAGAATTTTACATTAGTAAATAATATAAAATAAATATTAAAAATTATTACAAGATAATTACGGCTAATAGATATATTATATCTAAATTAGTAGATGTTATCGAAGAAGAATTGGCATTTAGAGGGCATAGGAAATCTATTGAATCTAATAACAGAGGCAAATATATTGAACTTGCTTATTTATTAAGTGCGTTAGATAATCTATTAATTAAAAATACATTTAGAGAAGTCTACGGTTTTTACTGGCTTATCGAACAAACGAATACGAATATACCCTGATGCGCAATTAACTGATTACCCATGTAAGTCGGCTTCTTACAGATACACAGCTTCCCTATCATCAAATGTCACGGCACGCCACTGGAGCCAACTAGACTAAAGTCTCCATATCAACCAACCAAGAACAAGAACAAGTCAGGTCCGACACCGTTATGTTTGTATGTACTGTACGTCTCGTGCGAGCGGTCGCTTATAAGAACGGTTGGGTTCAGGGTGGAGAAGGGAATCGAGGTGGTCCGTCCGGATATGTCGGACCCCGTCCCTCACCACCCGGCTGCCCCATTGTGAACCTGGCCGAACCCAGAGCCGGCCCTACCATAGGGCAAACGGAGCAGCCGCTCCAGGCGCTAAGTCCTAGGGGGCGCCTCCGTGGTAAAGAAAATTAAAGGAAAAAATACTTTTTTCATTTTTCGGTATTTTAATTGCAGGCGTGTGGACAGTATGTGAATGGCCTTATCTGTTGAGACGCGCGTCGGTCGAGTGCGTGGGCGGAGTTCCACCCCAGGGCGCCATAATATGATATCGCTCCATCCTAAAACTTGTCTCGGGCCGGCACTGGCCGAACCCATAATGGGCTTGCTAAAAGACGCCCTCTTAGTGCCACAGGGCGGAAAGAGTTTATAAAAACCATGGCATTTGCATCAACTCATTTTATTAAAAAATAAATAACGTTTTCAATAAAGAAATGTTTTGAGAATGATAAAATTGTAAAAAAAATTATAAACTGGAATTTAATCAAGTAACGTAATATTTCATTTTTAAAATCATAAAAAAATATTTCGTACGTTTAAGCTAAGAAATACGTTATATATAATAGTAAAAAATAATGCATGCATTCGTAAGACGCCGCATTCAGAAATCTCGTGCTTGATCGTGTTTTTTATTCAAAGAGCCAGAGTTCGGATATCTATTATGTTTTCACTCGAATTCTTATTAATCTACCAATTAAAAATAATAATAAATATTAACAAATTTATTAATATATAGTACAAACTGTTTAATACGTTTAAACATAATTACTCTATTTAAATATAAATACTTGTAATATCGTAAAACGCTAAAATATCGTAAAATTTAAACACATAATTTCAAATAAAGTCAAATAGTAAAATATTAAAAATTTTAGAGAATTTTATTTAATGTATTTTCTCCATTTATATGTATAAATAGGCTATTATACAGTATAATTATATAGTTTTAAAATTTTATATCCCTCTGGAGGACGAAATTAGAAACTTCTTATATGTTTCAGATTCGCTGTATTTTTATTTGTCACAATTTCCGTCGGATTGTGTTCATGTAAGAATATTTTTGTACGCGTTAAATAACAAAGTACAATTTATTTCTGATAAAAGAAAAATATCAGGTAAATTTTATTTCGTCTTATAATTCGAATTTCTAGAATATTTACTCCGTACTTATTTTACAAATAATCATTTTAAAATTGTTTTAAAAAAATTATTTAAAAAAAATGTAATCAATGAATATTTTCATTCATTCTCGTATAATTTATAATTTAATATTTCGTATTCGATGTTTATGAATGTTAATCGTNATATTGTTTATAATGGTTATAAATTGTAAATATTTAGTATTTATGTCACATTGATAATTATAATGGTAATAAATTTCAGAAATTTGAAGCCGAATTCAGTTAAATGCCAATATGATGATTCATTATGGGATGAAAAACTAGATATTAGTGATGAAAGAGAGAAGAAAAATCATACATATTCCAGGTATAAGAAGTATTAATTAATGCTGTTTTATGTATAGATAAAATTGAAAATAAATTAGTAGTAGTAATAATAATTAATTTAAATAGTCAATCTTGGAACTGTGTTATGATGCTTTTTACTGAGTTTCCTACAAGAATTTATCCAAAATAATGTTTGTCTTGTCAAATACTTTTATTTCATAAATTACCATTCAGTAATCATAGGTATTTTTGGGATAATTTATCTCCTCTTCAGTATGAAATTTTACATTGTCCTTAAGAGTTGTAGAAACATAACATGATGTAGGAAATTCAATAGCCTTAACTTGTATATTTTTTAAGAAGTATTATCTGTTAGTACTAAACATTAGGTATTTATTTTTGTATCCAGATATACCAGAATATTGGCACACAGCTGTTATCTGTGTACTCAGATATCTGTGCAAACCCATTTAAAAGATAGTGTGTATGTGCATATGAAAAGATCATAAATGAGCAAAATAATTTTAAATTATTAAACATTTTCTATAATTTAATCATATATTTAGGTGTTTTTAATTGACTTCTTTCTAATGATTTATCGTTTTCAATTTTTAAAAGATTACTTTTGCAAACTAAAACTTTTAATTAGTTGTAATATAAATTTCTCTAAGTTTTATCTTATTTCAATAAATTTATTAGGATGACACATTATAATGATTCATTTTAAAACAATATATGCTTTTTGTATTAAAAATATTTGTAGTTTTTAGTGCAAAGTTTTTCTAGTGCATGTATGTGTTGAAAATGGCATAAACAAAATTGTTCCTTACAGGACATTAGTAATGAAAAGTCTAAGGCATTGTCCATATTCCTTTTTACATTCTTTCCAGAAACTCTTATTTGCCATCTATGCAAATATTCAATGCTACTGATAATTCATTGATATTTGAAAGTGTTTTTTTTTTTTTTTTTCATTGCTGTATATGTTAAATTAAGATTAGAAAATTTGGCCACTTTGATTTTTTTTAGTTTGGTTTTGGTTACTTTTTATCAAAAATATCTGGCAATATTGTCATGTTAGTGTGTTTTAAAAACATGACAGCATGTTTATTATTTAAGTTTGAAGATTTCATGAAAAAGAAAACTTGCATATTAATCTTAAAGTAATATTTTGACTCGTTTCTCTGAGAATTTGTATTATAACAGACAATCTTCATAAGTAAGAATAGAATTTTTGGGAGACTGGATTTTGAAAATTAGAATTAACAAGTAAAACGGCAAAACCATATTTGGTACAAGACTATGTCTCAGAGACTCACTACTAAGTGGAATCACTTTGACGCCTTTTTTTTTTTGTTTGTTTTTGTTTTGTTTTGTTTTTTTTTTTTTTTTAAGTACTCTTTCTGCCCTGTGGGCACAAAGAGGGCCTCATTTTGCAAGCCCATTATGGGTTCGACCAGGCCCACAATGGGGCTGCCAGGTGGTGAGGGACGGGGCCCGACATATCCGAATGGACCACCCCCTGAAAAATTCCTTGGGATTTTTTGACCCATTCGGATTCAAACCCAGTCCCCCAGAGTGGTAGGTTGCCACCTTGACCGCTCGGCCATTTGGCTGCTCACTTTGATGCTTAAGGCGGGTCTCATTCTCATTATCCAATCTTCTTTGGTATAGCTGCTTTTGGGAACGATCGTTCAAACTTTGCCAGCCACGACCACGAGGTCATTCATCATGCATTTTCAGTGAAATTAACCTATCCAATTTTGAAATTTCTCTCCATTTCATGTCGGCCCTGGTTGAATTTTTGTTGATGCGTAATGAAAATTTCTCGTTTTTGAAAAATAATCGTGGTTATTGTATCGTCCGAAATTATTTTTTTATTTTGCACAAACAATATACAGTTTAACCCGATTATAA
Source organism: Centruroides sculpturatus (assembly GCF_000671375.1). Taxonomy (NCBI): domain Eukaryota; kingdom Metazoa; phylum Arthropoda; class Arachnida; order Scorpiones; family Buthidae; genus Centruroides; species Centruroides sculpturatus. The sequence goes on from NW_019385192.1 coordinate 122,912, forward strand.
CGTCAATGGATGTAATGACAACCAANTATTATAATAAATTTCAGAACTTTGAAAATGAGTTCAGTGAAATGCCAAAATGACGATTCATTATGGGATGAAAAACTAGATGCTAGTGATGCAAGAGAGAAGAATCATCAAGCATATTCCAGGTAATAAATAGTGTTAATGATTTAATTATAGGTAAAATTGAAATTAATACTAATTTTAATGAAATATGATTGTTACAAAACAATCTAGAATTTTGTATGCTGAGTATATATAGACTGAAGAATAATAATTTAAAAGGATTTCTGCAATATTGAAAAAGTTAAACTAGTGAAAAACACTATGTACTGTTCATACACTACAGATGTGCCAGTTAATCATTTGCTAATTGTTAATTATACTATTCAGCATCTCCACCACCAATTAATCAAAGTGACAATTAATTTTACAATAAGTGAGTTATAGCAATGACTCCAAATCAAACCGAAGTTGTCACTGACTGATTATATATATACATGAATCAGAGTTGATTTTTCAGGGGTCAATTTTTCTGTTTTCCAAATGCCTATAATAATTCTCAATATCTTGTTCAAAAGATAATGTGTATAAAATTTCATGTTTTTCTGTAAAGGTGTTTCTGAAGTATAAGCAATCAAAAAGTGCAAAAATTGCCAAAAAAGATGACCTGTATTTTCTTCATCTGGTACTGCAGATGTTCCTAGAGAGAAACTACTGGGTCTAGAAAGCTCAGATTTTAAATTTCAGTCTCATGTTATTGGTGAGGTGGTGGTGGTGAAACTTCTGAGTCAATGAGTCAAAGTTCACAGTGGTTTCCCTTAGAGCTATTTTACTTTTATCACTTTGTTTTATGCTTGTAAGGATAAAATTGCATTGAAACGAATGATTTTCACTCAGATTAGTATCCAGAATAACAAAAATTTGAATCAATGCAAATTAAACTTTTAAAAACAATTTTACTAATGGTATATTGAAAAAGTTGGTTGGCAGTTGTCACATCACTGAGTAGCCATCAAACTGTACAGTTTGTCATTGTCTTAGGTCTTGATGTAATAATGCACTTATTAACCAAAAAAACAATTGATATTCAAACAAAGACATTTAAAATGTAAAAAAAATGAACCAAATAAAAATTGACAATTTGGATGAGTCAAATTTTTTCTTTTGATAAAGATGAACTTGGCGTTTTGAAGTGGTACTTGCAAGATTTTTACATTTTCCATCGAGCACCTAGCTTATCTTTACCAAAGAAAAACTCTTAAGAAAAAAATTTAACTATCATCCAAATTATCAAGTGTTTACTTGGTGCTACTTTTTTACATCTCAGAGTTTTTTGTTTGGATTGGAGAAATTGATAACCATTGCATTGAAAAACATAATTTTAAATTTTAAAAGTAATAATTATTAAAACATTAAAAAATGATGATTAAAGAAACAATGGCTTTATATTAATAACTATAGTTCAGGATAATCATGGTGACATATCTAGATATTCCATTAGAAATCACTAGGTTTTTAATTTTATTTTTTTTACTTTTACAGGTAAATAGAAAAGTCCCAAAGGACAGTTGATATTTATGCCCCAAAAATTAACAAATATACATAAAAACAAAGACAATAAATTACATAAATTAAACAATACATTTTTACATTTTAATTTAAAACAAGAAAAATTAAGAAATACAAAATCCTCAAAATTACTTAAATTTCAAGAAATACAATAAAAAAAAGGACCTCTGAGATACACTCAAAGTGAAAGAATGGAGTGAACACACAAGATGAAGGTGGTAGGTTTTTGATGGAATACATAAAAAAGCAATCATAATAAATAAAACCATTAAAAAATTAAAGTAAATTAAGTGATCAAAATATTTAATGTGTTCAAAAAACAAAAGAGAACCTAATCTGATCTTAGCAAAGCTAGAATTTTGAGTATATGGTAAGTTGCATAACTTATTAAGAGGTAAATAAATTTTATCCAAGAGGGAAGACATAGCCACAGAACAAATAGGTGATTCATAATCAATGCAAGACTAAAAATTGGTAAAAGAAATATCATATCTAAAGTGCATTAAAAGGTTTACAGAAATGCTATAATATTCCGTATCTAATAGCCAGAGATTTAACTATAGCAATATGATTTTTAAAAGTAAGTTTATTATCAAAGATTATTCCCAGATCACAGAATGATGTAATATAATTAATAGGAGTAGAGTCAATATAAAAAGTAGGTAAGGGAGATTGTGAAAATTTAAAGCAAAATGCATAATCACAGTTTGTTTATTAATCCTGAGAATTAGCAGATTCAAATAGATTCTTCAGCAAGTAAATATCTGTAGGATCTTTTGGATTGGACATATCAATTTAACACTGAAAGACAATTTCTTATGTATAGTATATTTGGTGTCATAAATGAGAATATAGTTTTATAAAACATACCAGCTTAATATTGTCAATGTGAGCTACAACATTGGATTTAAGATGGCAAAGATTGTTAATATATATTCAATAAAAAGGCCACTGAGAATAGATTCTTGTTGAACATCCACATTATGAATTTCTTGATTTTATTCCTTGCATATTTTGATTTGAAACAAGTAATTGAGCCAAGAATGAATTGCTGGGTTGATATCATATTTTTGTAAAACAAGTCAAGAATATTTGATAAAATGAAATCAAAGACACTGTTAACATCAATGTATGTAACATAATAAGGTTGCTTATTTTTGAAATATTAATTATAAAAAACAAAATTTGTATCAAATTGATAGTTGTGAAATGATGACAAATACCACAATGATGAAAGGCAGAAGCTTGCTTGTCAATGGAGAATAAAATCTATGATGTGTACAGATTTTACATGTTTTTAACATAGTGGGTGAATGCATAATAGGACAAAAGTATTCTAATCTGTTCTAGGAATTGGACTAATTATTGAAGAAAGACATTGATTTAGAACAAAGCTTGACTAAGCAAAACAAGTAGAAAGTTTAGAAAGAATAACTGCTGAGATAGGTTTCAATGATTTAAAAAATGATGGTAATTTGATTCTGATTAAACGTAAAAGTGTTAAATAAATTAATAGCTTGAGACATCTCAGAAAACTAAAAGATATTGAATAGGAGTATGAAAAGAAGGTAAGTGATTTAAAATCAGCATTGAGAGAAGTATTAATGAGTTTTTGTTTAAAATATAAGTATATATTCTCACTTCCTCAGCTGTTTACTTACAAGCCTAGAAGATTGACAATGGCATTTGGAATGTCAGTGGAATCATACTCGATGTTCCAAACGCCATTGTCAAACTTCTAGGCATACAGGATGGCAGCGCTGAATGTCCAACATTCACGTTTTGCGATAAAAACTTTGGCTGCAACCTCTAATGTTCTTGGATCAAGAAAGACTTGCAAGAAATTTTCTTGAAAAATTTAGAAATGAAAACTCGAAGGTCTTAGGATTAGAAGCAAAGGAATCAATTATTTTTTAATAGGCAATTAAAGGAATCATACTTTAATAAAGTATTTTAAAAAGGACAAAGAACATTCCTTATAATAATGTTTATTCATATCCAGTCATTCAAAAAGATCTCTTGAATTTCCAGATCTCTTTTATTTGATCCATTGTTTCTGGAGTAGATTTTGTAACTTTGTTACAGGACTAGAAAACCATTTATGAGGAGACCTTGATTTTACATGTTTTTACAAAATCCTCAATACTTGATGTTTAAAATATTGTAAGTAAGATTAGTACATGCAGTGCATGACAAACTGGAAGATTCTAAAAAGAACCAATCTAAAGAACATAATTATCTGGCAGCTAATTTTTGGTTAAAGTGTGACCAGATTGGGATTTTAACAAATCATTTAGTTTTATAGTGATTGGGTCAGTAGAAACATCTAAGCAAATGGCTGAATGATCAGAGAAATCTATTTGTAAGGGAAGTGGACAATGCACAATTATTTTAAAAAGCTAAATTGAGGTAAGAATTGCCATGTGTAGGGGAAAAATGCCTTGGGAAATATTAAAAAAATACTTCTCATTGAGAAACAAAATTTTTTCACAAAATACATTATTTGTATTTTCACTCGGAACATTTTCAGTTTGAATAAAAACTTCAATCATATGGTACTAATAAATTTTTACATGTATATGTTTTTAAAGAATAAAATTTGGTTTCATTCATAGCCGATTATCACATTTGATCAATTAATTTTTTCACATGTGTATTTTCAGAAGAACTTTTTTCTTTTGGCAATGTAATAAGAATTGTTTAAAATTATTTCATATCATTATGTTAACTACATTGCACTTGTCACAATTCTATACAGACATTGTTTTATTATTAAATGACTTGAAAAAATGTGATTGCAAGAAATATTAATCATCACACTTAGATCAGTATAGAACTGCCAAGAAAGTATATAATCAATATTTTACATTGGTTCAAGATAATGTTATCTTTTTTAATGTCAAGAAACTTAGAAATAGTGTAATCAAAATTATTACAGTATGAAATTAACATCAGGAGCACCAAAATTCAGCAAGTAAAAGTAATTTAATGTAAAAATAAATGTTTTCCACTATTTAAAACATTCATCTTCAGGTTTAAGAGTTCTGCAATAGAACAAATTGAAAATGGAACATGCAATTTAAAAGTTGATTTTGAGCAGTTTTGACTGAAACTTATTATTGGGAGATTGTAGAGTTTGTGCAGCTTTTTTTAGCAAAATCAGTTATCATAATAATTTATTTCTTAGAAAATGATTGATCACCAAAAGTAATATTTGCCATGTTATTACCTTAGATTCATCTTGATTTCAGGTAGTTCTATAACGTAAAGTATACTGTAGTATTATTGATAAAATATTTTTGTTATTTTAGCTTATTATTATTATTACTATTATTATATATTTTACTAATAATATTTGATAAATAAAATGGAAATGAAAATAAGCCTGGAATGATGATAATAAAATTTTTTATTGTTATTTTGTTTTTTGACACCTAAAATTAATTTATATAAATATAAATGTCTAATAACCCAATTTTTTATTTTATACAAATCTGCTGGATTATATTGAGCTACATTACAGCTAACTTTAATAATTAAATACTGAGTAATTTTACCTAGAGGTAGGTGATTAAGTTGCCATCTCATGATAAATTTAATAATAAATTAATATTTATTTAATTTAGTGAGTTCTGGAAGAAAATAGCCATGTGGTAAGTGAGAGTTGCAGACTTGAGTCACGCTATGGGCTGATTCTTTTCTTCCAGAACTTTATGTATAACTAGCTTTTGCCCGCGGCTTCGCTCGCGTTAAGAAGTATTATTAATTAGGTATAGTTTTTTGCGGCTTTACTTTTGTTTAGCGTGTGTAAAAAATTAGGGCCTACAAAACTTCTTTGTACACAATTCTTAACTATTCTGTCATTAGGCGCTAAAACTATCAAGCTATTGGGTGAACTTACTCGTGAGCAAGCAACATAAAACTGTCCATGAGAGAACATTCTTCAACTTCTCCATTAACGTTCAGATTTTCTTTAGCCATTTTAAAAAAGTCTAACCGACAAAACCTATACTTAAACCAAACGAAAACAAAACAAATGCCAAATACAAAGCAGAGTCTATAACCAAAACTACTAAACCGAAACAAAGCAAATGCAATCCAAAATATGCCAAGAAAAGAACAGCCAAAATCGTCAAATATAATCCGCTAGAAATATTTAGGTATAGTATGTACTATTAGATACGGCGGCCACTNTTTTTTTTTTTTTTTTTTTTTTTTTTTTTTTTTTTTTTTTTTTTTTTTTTTTTTTTTTTTTTTTTTTTTTTTTTTTTTTTTTTTTTTTTTTTTTTTTTTTTTTTTTTTTTTTTTTTTTTTTTTTTTTTTTTTTTTTTTTTTTTTTTTTTTTTTTTTTTTTTTTTTTTTTTTTTTTTTTTTTTTTTTTTTTTTTTTTTTTTTTTTTTTTTTTTTTTTTTTTTTTTTTTTTTTTTTTTTTTTTTTTTTTTTTTTTTTTTTTTTTTTTTTTTTTTTTTTTTTTTTTTTTTTTTTTTTTTTTTTTTTTTTTTTTTTTTTTTTTTTTTTTTTTTTTTTTTTTTTTTTTTTTTTTTTTTTTTTTTTTTTTTTTTTTTTTTTTTTTTTTTTTTTTTTTTTTTTTTTTTTTTTTTTTTTTTTTTTTTTTTTTTTTTTTTTTTTTTTTTTTTTTTTTTTTTTTTTTTTTTTTTTTTTTTTTTTTTTTTTTTTTTTTTTTTTTTTTTTTTTTTTTTTTTTTTTTTTTTTTTTTTTTTTTTTTTTTTTTTTTTTTTTTTTTTTTTTTTTTTTTTTTTTTTTTTTTTTTTTTTTTTTTTTTTTTTTTTTTTTTTTTTTTTTTTTTTTTTTTTTTTTTTTTTTTTTTTTTTTTTTTTTTTTTTTTTTTTTTTTTTTTTTTTTTTTTTTTTTTTTTTTTTTTTTTTTTTTTTTTTTTTTTTTTTTTTTTTTTTTTTTTTTTTTTTTTTTTTTTTTTTTTTTTTTTTTTTTTTTTTTTTTTTTTTTTTTTTTTTTTTTTTTTTTTTTTTTTTTTTTTTTTTTTTTTTTTTTTTTTTTTTTTTTTTTTTTTTTTTTTTTTTTTTTTTTTTTTTTTTTTTTTTTTTTTTTTTTTTTTTTTTTTTTTTTTTTTTTTTTTTTTTTTTTTTTTTTTTTTTTTTTTTTTTTTTTTTTTTTTTTTTTTTTTTTTTTTTTTTTTTTTTTTTTTTTTTTTTTTTTTTTTTTTTTTTTTTTTTTTTTTTTTTTTTTTTTTTTTTTTTTTTTTTTTTTTTTTTTTTTTTTTTTTTTTTTTTTTTTTTTTTTTTTTTTTTTTTTTTTTTTTTTTTTTTTTTTTTTTTTTTTTTTTTTTTTTTTTTTTTTTTTTTTTTTTTTTTTTTTTTTTTTTTTTTTTTTTTTTTTTTTTTTTTTTTTTTTTTTTTTTTTTTTTTTTTTTTTTTTTTTTTTTTTTTTTTTTTTTTTTTTTTTTTTTTTTTTTTTTTTTTTTTTTTTTTTTTTTTTTTTTTTTTTTTTTTTTTTTTTTTTTTTTTTTTTTTTTTTTTTTTTTTTTTTTTTTTTTTTTTTTTTTTTTTTTTTTTTTTTTTTTTTTTTTTTTTTTTTTTTTTTTTTTTTTTTTTTTTTTTTTTTTTTTTTTTTTTTTTTTTTTTTTTTTTTTTTTTTTTTTTTTTTTTTTTTTTTTTTTTTTTTTTTTTTTTTTTTTTTTTTTTTTTTTTTTTTTTTTTTTTTTTTTTTTTTTTTTTTTTTTTTTTTTTTTTTTTTTTTTTTTTTTTTTTTTTTTTTTTTTTTTTTTTTTTTTTTTTTTTTTTTTTTTTTTTTTTTTTTTTTTTTTTTTTTTTTTTTTTTTTTTTTTTTTTTTTTTTTTTTTTTTTTTTTTTTTTTTTTTTTTTTTTTTTTTTTTTTTTTTTTTTTTTTTTTTTTTTTTTTTTTTTTTTTTTTTTTTTTTTTTTTTTTTTTTTTTTTTTTTTTTTTTTTTTTTTTTTTTTTTTTTTTTTTTTTTTTTTTTTTTTTTTTTTTTTTTTTTTTTTTTTTTTTTTTTTTTTTTTTTTTTTTTTTTTTTTTTTTTTTTTTTTTTTTTTTTTTTTTTTTTTTTTTTTTTTTTTTTTTTTTTTTTTTTTTTTTTTTTTTTTTTTTTTTTTTTTTTTTTTTTTTTTTTTTTTTTTTTTTTTTTTTTTTTTTTTTTTTTTTTTTTTTTTTTTTTTTTTTTTTTTTTTTTTTTTTTTTTTTTTTTTTTTTTTTTTTTTTTTTTTTTTTTTTTTTTTTTTTTTTTTTTTTTTTTTTTTTTTTTTTTTTTTTTTTTTTTTTTTTTTTTTTTTTTTTTTTTTTTTTTTTTTTTTTTTTTTTTTTTTTTTTTTTTTTTTTTTTTTTTTTTTTTTTTTTTTTTTTTTTTTTTTTTTTTTTTTTTTTTTTTTTTTTTTTTTTTTTTTTTTTTTTTTTTTTTTTTTTTTTTTTTTTTTTTTTTTTTTTTTTTTTTTTTTTTTTTTTTTTTTTTTTTTTTTTTTTTTTTTTTTTTTTTTTTTTTTTTTTTTTTTTTTTTTTTTTTTTTTTTTTTTTTTTTTTTTTTTTTTTTTTTTTTTTTTTTTTTTTTTTTTTTTTTTTTTTTTTTTTTTTTTTTTTTTTTTTTTAAGTACTCTTTCTGCCCTGTGGGCACAAAGAGGGCCTCATTTTGCAAGCCCATTATGGGTTCGACCAGGCCCACAATGGGGCTGCCAGGTGGTGAGGGACGGGGCCCGACATATCCGAATGGACCACCCCCTGAAAAATTCCTTGGGATTTTTTGACCCATTCGGATTCAAACCCAGTCCCCCAGAGTGGTAGGTTGCCACCTTGACCGATCGGCCATTCGGCTGCTCACTTTGATGCTTAAGGCGGGTCTCATTCTCATTATCCAATCTTCTTTGGTATAGCTGCTTTTGGGAACGATCGTTCAAACTTTGCCAGCCACGACCACGAGGTCATTCATCATGCATTTTCAGTGAAATTAACCTATCCAATTTTGAAATTTCTCTCCATTTCATGTCGGCCCTGGTTGAATTTTTGTTGATGCGTAATGAAAATTTCTCGTTTTTGAAAAATAATCGTGGTTATTGTATCGTCCGAAATTATTTTTTTATTTTGCACAAACAATATACAGTTTAACCCGATTATAACGTCAATGGATGTAACGACAACCCTAATATAACGTCAAATTTTTATCGGTCCCACGATTTTACTATACTAGATAATGTTAAAAAACCTATTTGTAACAACACCCTGTTTTAATGTCATATTTGAAGCATTCCCAAATTTACAAAATTAGATTACAAATTTTTTTTATTCAAAAAATAAATTTAATAAAGAAAATCAAATTAAAACATGGTTTTATCAGAATCATTACAAATTTTATTTAACATAGAAGAAACTGTGTTTGGTCCTAAGGTCAGAGTTCACTTCTTAGAATGACTGTGGGTGGTGGTACTCTCCCCCACCTGACTTTGGTGGGGTGAGGTGCCTGTTTGTAGAAGAGGGTTGCCATTTTGTATTTTATTTTGACTTGTTTCTCAGTCCCCTGACTACCTAAAAGTCTGGATTTTTTTATGTGCAAATGATTTGGGCACCTAATACTCTGTGCCAAATATCAACTCTTGACATGTTCTCCTTCATATCTCTGTGCTGGTAACATAAAATGGCAGTACAATTTTATAAACAAGACAGTCTTGTCAAAAATGTGTGTATTCTTTATCATCATGAATTAATATTAAAATTATATTGGTATTTTATAAATTAATAGATAACAGTATTTTGTGTATATGCAAAAAGAAAAACTTTTTTATTATTGCATTCAAGGTAGTACTTATATGAAATATTTTGCCTCCTATTAAGTAGTCATTCCATTTAACTGGTTAATATTTTCTAGTTTCATGAATGACAAGTTAAGAGGTTTTCACAAAACAGAAGACAATTTTTTTTTATATAAAAGGGATTTTGAGTCTGTCTGTAATATCATTCTTTCTAAATAAAGTCATTGAAAGCAAAAGTAAAGAAGAGCTTATTCAAAATAAAAATAAAATTCCTGTACTTTTTTTATAACTGCTCTAATTAGCAATTCAGAAAATTCAATAACTAAACTAGTTAATTTTATAATTCAGATATTTTGTTAGCTGTTTTAATTGCTGAATAAAAGTAGTTGTTTTTTACATTTTTATCTAGTTAATACTATATCACTAATTTTATATTGCCTTTAACAAAGCATTTTTTTTATATTTTACCATCAAAGTTTTTCAAAACAGATCTAGATCCACATATATCACACATTAGATCCACATATATCAAATTGATCTTGTACGTTGAGCTTTTGTTTTGTAGATAGATATGTTGTTCTGACAATAAAAAAATAAATTAATTTGCAAAAAGTTAAATAAAATTTATCAAAAGTAATTTTTTTAAAATCAAAAGTACATTAAAATGTTTAAAGTTTTTGTAATTATATATATATACATACATACATAGTCTCTGACTTATGGACATCATAAAATCCTAAAAATAGTACAAAAGTTGAGCAATAGTTGCAATCTATAAATGGAGTTCTGTTTCAGAGAGCTAAAAATAAAAATTATAAAATTAAGATAGGAAAGTTTTATTCTTTACAGTAAATATGTTAAAATAAAAATACTAAACACACTTAATTAAAACAAATATTTTCAGCCTTATTGATAAATCTTTGTCAGGTTTTTTAAATAGAGATTCTATTTTTGGAATAAAATATTCTCTGATGTAAAATTATGTTTAGATAATAATGGATTTTTGATTACCCAATATAACACAAATTATAACAGAAATAAAATAGATTTAAATATAAAACTAAAAATAAAATACTTCTATTTTTAATTTTACTCTATATTTTATTTTATTTAGTTTTATATTCAAATATATTTTACAGGAAATCCTTGTTAATTTGAACTTGGATAGTACTTTGAAATCCTGTTAGTTAGTAACAGTACTTTTGTCCTAGCCAGGGATATAGAGATTTACATGTTAATGAATTCAGTTAATTTGAAATGTGGCTTCTACAAAATTTGAAGTGAAAATTCTGTCTGAACTGTATGCATATGTTAACTTGTTCATTTAGATCAAAGTGCCTTGATGCTATAAGAGAACAATAAACCAGGAACAACTAATCTGGTCATTATGGCTTTGCTTTTACAGTAACACATTTTAATGCTATCCTCAGAACAGTTTATTGCTTTGTGTTTTGCATTTAACACATGTCGTCCCAGTACTCGCTTATTTGTTTGGAGTTGTACATTGGACTTGTACAGATCTCGAGCAACTCCAGACCAAAACAAGAACAACAATTACTAAGCATAAACAGCATCATCTAAATCTGCCATAGAAAGATTAAAAGTGTCACCTTATTCATGGACTACCCCTTTTTTTTTTCTCATAACACTGTTTTCAGGATTGCAAGATTGCCCTGTAAGTAGAAGATTGAGATATTTTTAGGACTCTAGGCTACTATATTTGGGGGACTTACTACTTATTAAGCCACTTTAAAAATAATTTGAGCTACATTTTCTAGGAATTCAGTTATACTTTTTATAAAACCTATGTCAGTTTGTGAGGCTCTCACTAGACATGTACTGTTTATCTGATATTTATTTATATTATTATTAACAAAAATAGCATTCAGTATATGTAGCCATATTCTGTTTCCTTAATAAATTACAACATTTACGTGGCATTTGGCATATTGTACAGAAATATATAAATCTTGGATAATTAGAAACTCAATAATTTGAAGTTGCAATTATTTTGTTTCTTGAATTTCAAACTAATGAGGATTTCCTTTATTTCTGTTATAATTTTTATTACATTGGATAATCAAAAACCTGTTAAGATTTAAAAATGTAATTTACATCAAAGAATGCTTTATTCCAAAAATAGAATCTGTTTGATAAGTTTTCATCTGATTTCTAATCAGGTCAAAAACATTTGTTTTTAATTAAATTTAATTGCTGGAAAAGTGTGTGAGTGTTTATTATTTTTAAATACTGTGGAAGGTCCAGCTTTGACTATTATTGATATGTTAAAATGCATAAAACATTATTTAAAATGTTAATTCATTTTTGTTCTCTGTTTATAGTGTTTTTACAAATATTTCTAATGTTTAAAAAGGACTGCTACACAATAGCTTGAAATTTGTCAGTTGAAAATGCACAAAAGTCTGAATTTGATATACTGATTTCTGAAATCACTTTTAGTGCAGTACATCACATATGAAATAGTGAGTTCTTTAAAAGTCAAAGACTACCTATATTTAAAAATTGATACTGTCAAGTACAAAAATCAATTATTTAATATTTCATTAATCTATTTTTCCAATACAGTATACTATATTTCTTTTATTATAAGCTGTAATTTTTTAAGTGAATAAAAGGTATATATTTATTTACAGTCGGACATTCATTCAAACCAAAAGAAATTCAAATACAAATGACTCGGATCAATTAAGAAAAAATAATGAGCCCTTTTGGAAAAATTCAAAAGATAATGAAAGAGGAAATTGGAGAAATAAGGGAAATAATGATGAAAGAAGAAATAACTTGAAAGAACGACAAGGTTGGGGAAATCAGTCAGGAAATAATGAAAGAAGACAATTTGATCCAAATTCAAGAACAAATTGGAATAATACTTCAGGCAGTGGGGAAAAAAAACAATTTTATGATAGAGAGAAATCTAATTGGCGAAACAAATATAGCAATGAAGAAAGACAGAATAATGATCGTTCGGGTAGGCGTAATAAATATTTTGATGAAGAGAAACAAACACATAATGATAGAGAGAGATCTTATTGGAGAAATAAACCAAATGATAATTATCAAGAAGATAATTGGGATAATCAGAATAACAGCAAAAAAGATTTTGAAAATAGTGAGCCATCATCATATAAATCTAGATATAGTAATAATGAAAAAAGAGATTACAATAATAAAGGATCAAATTTTAGAAGTGGTAATTCAGAAGCAAAAACTACAATGAAAGTTGCAGCTTGTTACACAGGAAGAATAATAGGTAAGGTTGTTGTTTGTTATACTTTAAAATATTACATTTTCGATATTTATTTTTAATATTTTAAAAGCTGTTTAAAACGATGATGATAAATTTGCACGGTCATGATTTTAGTCACAATTTCATGTCAAAGAAAAAAAATTAAAAAAAAAATTTTGGATGGAAGAACTATGATTGGATGATATGAATTTTTATAATGTATTTGGGTGCATGTGTTTGGGATGAAGGATCTCATTAAACTGTTAAAATGCTGTTTATTGAAAGAGGTTCATTCTTTGCACAATACCTGATCACTTGGAATGTTTACATTTATTCACAAGAAAGGTCTAAACATGATTTGTCATGTTCTTTGCAAAGAGAGTAGATAGAATCTCTGAAGGAGGGAAGGTTTTGATATCCAGGAGTGAACACAAGTATTTGGCAGACAACTTTGAAAGTATTTCAGAGAAGTAGATATACATTGGTAGGAACTAGCCAAAGGCTATATGCACACATTTGAGTAGCAGCAGCTGCAGCTCTCTTATAATTATATGAAAGATGCACATACATCTGCTGGCATTTATAAAAAATAAATGACTGTGTTCCAAGGATATAGGTTTTTATAGATTTAGTTTCTTGAATGGACATTGTAATTGACTTCAAATCTTATTTCTTGTGACTCAATTTGTCTTGCCTCTGTTTCCAAGTGAAAATGGAAAATCCCTCAAGATTATGAGAAAGGTTAATGTTGGTTTGAAACCAACATTAACCTTTCTCATGATAGATATTTTTTTATGATCTTAAGAGCATTATTGTTTAAATTAGATAGTGTATAAGACTAAGTGATTTAATATGGACACTATAAACAATGCCTGGTCATTATGAATAATAACAAACAACATCAAGCATTGTAATAAATTTTGTGTTCTTTGTAATGATTTATCACATTGACTGGTCAATATGAATATTGCTAACATCTGTCAGGCAAAGTGATGATAATGATACTTTGAAGAATAATCATTCAACAAGATATTAAATTTTTTTACACTGTATACAAAAATGACATTCCAAAAGTTTCCTTTAAGTTGATTTTTATGACAAAATTATATCATTTTTGTTAATAATTAAATTAATGTTATTAAATGTATTAATACTTTTTGTTAATACTTAAAAACTGAATAGTTTTTAAAAGTGAAATTTTTAAAAATTATTTTACTAATATTTTGTTCAATGCTATGTGCAAAGTATTTGCCAAAGTTAATAAATAGAATCATTATTAAAATAAATTATGTCGTGTGTGATTTAATAAAAAGTTTAATGTACACCTACATTAATATAAACCACATAATATGAGCAAAATTTTCTTAAAATACTGAAATAATTTGCAAAAATAAATAAATCATAATGAAAAAGTGGACCTCCTCATTTTTTATTTTTATTTTTTTAAGATTCAAATTGCCCAAAGGAAATATAACTTTATCCATAATGTCTGGTCAATTTAATAAATTAATCAATATTTATCAGGCTGCATGGCCATCTTAGTCATTATTTATAATGGCTGGGCATTATGAATAATGACCTATTAATGACTTGGCCCATAACACACACTTCTCATCAATAGTTAGATGCTAAGTTCAAATGTTTGGAAAATACCTGCCAGGAATGTTGGTCCAACAGGAACAAACAATATTCTATATCAATATAACTATTGCTAAATCATTTTTTTTAATGCATACTTTGCCTTTCTTTTCATTTAACAAATTTGAAGTAAAACTATTTTATATTGATAAGATTTTTTTGTAACAATTAAATGTACCATAATTTTTTATGAAACTTTGTAGAGTAATTACAGTAGAAATGCAATAAATTTCAGTAATAAACAGATCATTTTAAGTTTACATTTGTAGTCATATACTGACCATAAAGAGTTAATATTGATTTCAATTAATATATATTAAAATATTTTTTTAAGAATCAATGTAAATATGCTCAATTTTAGAATCCAATTTGTAATTTTGATATAAAATTTTTAAATAATTTAAAACACGTTTAAAAATTTTAAACTACTATATGTTGTATAAATATGAATTACTCATTTGTTTTCTTCTTTTTTTTCTAATGGAGTGATTTATTTATATATTTTTAAAATATAAGTAAATATTATACTATAAATTGCAATAAATTGTAGGCCGTCAAGGATCAAAAATTCATAGTTTAGAAGACTCTTCACAAACTAAACTCAAAGTGATACCACAGGAGGGTCAAGAAACAATTGTAGAAATAATTGGTCCTGAAAGTTGCAGAGAGAGAGCTAAGGAGCTTATACAAGAACTCATTGCACTAGAATATCCTGGTAAAATATTTTTAATAGTTTAAGAAATTAACTTTTAATGTTTAGTATAAAATTTACACAAAAATAACTGTTTTCAGATAATTTAAATAGGTTTATTTGTGTAAATTTTATATTAAATATGAGTTTTACTTAAAAACCTAAAATCTTCAATATCATTATTGCTTTTATTAATTTCTAATAGTTAATTCTGAAAAGTTTAATTAAATAATTGATTTTTCAGCACAACTTTTGTTCCCTAAATAAATAAGTGTTTAAAAGTAAATTAACATTTTTATATTAATGTTAACTTTTGTTAACATTTTTATATTGTAATAAATAGCAAAATTTTACAATTTAGATAACTTTAGAATTTCCAGAAATAAGTTACAGTACAATAACTGTACTATAACTTAATTATTTTTTGCTTTAAGACAATTAAAATGTGAAGAACATATATACAGTAACAGTTTAGAACTTTAGACTTTTTTATTATATTTTGAACTAATTTTTAATTTTACTCAACTGTGCTGTATTAATATTTGTTATTTAGTATGTACACTTTTTCAGTGGTATGTACCTCCTTTGTTTCATTATTTGGTGACATTTATAATAGTGTCAAAAGCTTCTTGTTAAACTTTTATTGTATTTAAGTACTTTAAAGCTTATTCAGTAATGATAGAAATAATTAAAAGATTATATAAACCTTATATAAATATTCAGGATTATATTGGAACTGATTTCGGAATTATGTGATAGTTATCTTAATATTTTTCTTTACAAATTATTAAACATTTTTATATTTGTGCATATGACTATTTATGCATCCTTATAAAAAGAACAGATTTTATAGGCCTACAACATAATAATGAATCAGTGCTCATTATATTTATAGTAGTGATAATAATTTAAAATTTATTCCAACTTTGAAATCAGATTACAATTGTATTTAATTTCCATTTAATTAAATTATATATATTTGAGTTTTATAGAAAGTTTAAAAGTTTTATTAATTTTATTAGTCAGATCAGAACAACGCAATCATAAACAACACATGGAAAGCAGACAAAATGCTGATGTAGTTCAGTTAACAGAAGAAACAGATGTTAAAAAGGAAACACCAACAATAAATTGGAAAGAGTTAATAGCAGCTAGTCAAGAAGAAAAAACAAGAAAATGGGAAAGTAAGTTTTAAAATTTAAGAATTTAAATATAAATTTTATTAAAATTAAAGTAATAGGTATTTAGTGCAATCACACTGCTAATATGTACTGTAAATATGTACTGTAAAAGTTTTTAAAATTTCTTTTATGTTGCAATGTGAATTGCATTTGTTTTTATTTATAGTTAATATTTATAAGAATATTTAGGAATTGATATGGATTAATAAAACACAGAATTACTTTAAATTAACAACATTAATTGGCCATGTGCAAGACTGATATATTTAAGGGGGAAAATTTATATAATGAAAACTTTTCATTAAAAAAATTAACCATTCAAAATTACTTTAAAAGAACTATATTATAAGGAAACCAACCAAAGAGTCATTTTCAATCAATATCTGACCATTGTCAGCTTACAATCTTAATATTTAACAGTTTAGAATAATGCAACATAGAATATACAAAATAATACCTTCTAAATTAATATTCTTAACAGTTGCATTTTGTTTCAAATTCAAAATTTGTAATAGAACTTGTGAAATTACATAAAATAAGAATTATATTTTATTTTGATTATTTATTTTATTTTAATATTATTAATATACAGGATGCATATGAAATTTGCAATGCTTGGATATGGCTAAAAAATTCCATCAATTTTTTTATTTCTGTAAGAGGTTAATTGGAAAATTCACCTAGTTGTACAAATCTCTACAAAATACCTAGGTTTTGTTTATTTTTTTTTATATTTTATTTTATTTGTACATTAAACTTTTAAATGTTAAGATTGCTGAAAATGGTCAGATCTTAACTGAAAACATATCTTTTTTAATTAATAATAGTTATCTTCCTGAAGTTAGCAATTATTTATTTACTGAAAACATTACATCCTTTTATAATTGTGCCTTGTGGAATAGAATTGTTGGAAGTGGAAATAAGGAAGATTTTTCTTTTTGCATAGAAAAGACAAATCTCAGAGAAATTTTCAACATTATTGGCCAATCTAAAACAACAGTTTGATTTGCCTTATGAAAAAGACAGTTCTTGCTCTCCTGCTTGATATAGATAGAAAAAAAGTCATGATCTCAGAAAGGATTTAACTTTTGTGATGTGATATTTTTTCTTGTAACTATGGCTCCAAAATCAACACTATCAACCAAATAATTGTACTCAACTAGAGATCATTTTTAATATACAGGATGATTCAAAAGTCGCAGAAATTTTAAAATTAATAGCTCACAAACTATTTACAGTAAGATAATGCAGTTTTTACAGCAATGCTTAAAGAAGTGGGATTTTTTAGGTGTAATAAAAATTTTAGTACCAAAATAGTTACATTTCTTGGTATAGGTCGGGCTGTAGAAAACTGAATGCTTCTGTAAATTTGTTAAAATAAGAATAAAAATATAAAAATATTCTTAGTGTAACCTCTAGTAACAACTACACAAATTATGTAATCTTATCAAGCGTCATCTATGGCAAAAATTAACTATTCTCATACTAAAATTTTTATTACACCTAAAAAATCCCACTTCTTTCTAAGCATTTCTGTAAAAACTACATTATCTTACTGTAAATAGTTTGTGAGCTATTAATTTTTTAAAATTTCTGTGACTTCTGAATCACACTGTACAAGATAAATGTCAAAAATATAAAAGTTTATCAGACAAGGTATAGAAAAATGAAATCACAATTATCACCCATGTACAAAATGTCACAACTTCATTTGACCAAATAAGTGACATTTTTGAAAGAGGAATGAAAAATCTGTGGTCATCTCAGGGAGGATATGAGATTAGGAGTCAGTTCATCAAGGGGAGTTCAATTTAGATGGGCTAGGTGGTAAAAACTGTTTCTTGGCATAACCGATGTAAAGAAAAACATATTGTATTTATAGTCATCAAATGGATGAAGGTTCCATTATAATTTGAGGAGCCTTTTTGTTTGGAGAGAAAATTGATCATATTATAGTTCCTGCTTGAGTGGACTTAGCAGTTTATTAGGAAGTACTCTGATACACTGATTCTATTTGGTCTACTTATAGCTAGGAACGATTGGAAGTTTTAACAGGACAACTGTTGAAACTTCCAATCATGTGTCAGCTTTAACAAAAAGTTACACTACTCAAAAACCTTTTTAAACTGCAGCCAAATTTATTATCAATTTCAAACGTTTTCAGTCATCTTTAATGACCTTTATCAAGAACAAACAAAAATCAAATGCTGCTGGATTTGTATTAACGATAAATGAGTTTTGGAACGCATTTAAAAAACTTATAGTGCACAATCTTGTGCTGTTGGGTTACCATTATAAGTGGGCATAAATAAAATAAAACAAATAAAAAATGATAAGATACATCAAATAAATACATAGATGAAAATAAAATAAATTACTAAAACATAACTATAAAAGCAAAAACATTAATGCATGTGTAGCCAGATCGCACACTTAATATGTGTGCTTTTCTAAATGTTGTTTCACTATTTACTGTTACTTCACTACAGTTCTTTCCTGTTGAAACTTTACATTACGCTTGATCTCCATGCTGCCGATATCTTACTTGCTTCTCTAAAGTTGATTGCTTGTCCTTCTTGACTGGTTTTGTAAATATGCCAAGCCTCTGCATACTTGAGGTGTTTCTTGTCGTGAATTTTTTGTATCAACTTTGCCTTATCCCATTTCGCTATAGCTTTGATGTATCTTATCATCTTTTATTTGTTTTATTTTATTTATGCCAATATATTTATAACAGTAACCCAATGGCACAAGATTGCACACTACAAGTTTTTTAAATGTGTTCCAAAACTCATTTATTGTTAATACAAATCCAGCAGCATTTGATTTTTGTTCGTTCTTGATAAAGGTCATTAAAGATGACCGAAAATGTTTGAAATTGATAATAAATTTGGCTGCAGTTTAAAAGGTTTTTGAGTAGTGTATCTTTGTTAGAAATGCAGTATACGAAGAGATTAACAAAAGGTTGGAAAGGTTGCAAAAGAAAACATTTGAATATTGTATTTCTAAATTATAATCATAAAAAATATTTTAACTTTTACAAACTAAAAGTGAAAATATTTCAGTTACACCATTTTGATAATCATGAATCTTACTAATTTAGTACCTGTTACAACCAAAATGGTCAATAGAGCTAAAAGCATTAAAATATTATTTGACGTTTTACCTCCAAGAAAAATTAACGTTTTTAATCGATAAGAAATATATTTTGATATCGCAGCTTTTTTTATTTAAATTGAATGCATTAAAACCAAAAAGTTGAAAATTGTTTTAAATATATTTAAATATTACACGACCACCGATTGAGATCTTATGACTCTCAGTAACGGCTAACTCAATGCATTGAAAAGCAATGTTCTAAACAACACTTATCTCAGAGATTTTTACAATATATTACAAAATTTCAGATAAACTGTATCCAGATAAATAAATATTTTAAGACTATAATCAACTTGTGATAATAGTTTTAATAAAATTGGCAACAGCTCTTGCTCGACCTTCCCGGCACTGTAACAAGTAGTTAAAGAGACCTTAGGGAAGTCTAATTTTCAGTCATTCTATGATACAAAATTTAAGTAATAAAAGAAGCTTAAAAGAAGTAATTTTGATNTGGAAGTTTACCTTAAAAATATTTTACATTTTAAAAATTTTTATATTTTATATTGAAAATATTGCAATTCTTTCATGGATATTGTGTAGCCCAAACTTCAACCCCATAGAAAATGTGAGAGATATTCTGGTATGAAGAGTATATGCAAATTTGCAGTTTTCAAGCACATGAATTAACCATTACAGTTATGGATGGGCTGAAGTTCTCACTTTTGCTAAAACTGATTGAATAATTGTCAAAAATGGTGGTGTAACTAACTTATTATTGATATCTATTTCAAAATTAGGTTTATACACAGTCTTATGTTTATACACTAAACTGGCCTTTTGTTGTATTTTCCTGATTATTATGACTGAAATTTGATTTCTTTGGAAAAATGATAATTTTATTTTAGTCTTTACAGTGTGTAATGTTCTATAATTTCATATCTATGAAAAGTATAATTTACAAGAATTAATGTATCTTATAACAAAGATTTTTCTAGAATATTCTAATTAAACAAATTATATAAACATAGTTTGCTTTTCAACTTTTAATTTATTATCATAAAAATGTTTTAAAGAAACAATAATTATTATTATTGAATAAGTAAATGTATTCTTTTAGAAATGCCACCAGTGAAAAAAAATTTCTACGTTGAAGATCCTAAAATTAAATCAATGTCATCAGATGAAGTTGAAGAATTCAGGTAATTCAAATAATTAAAAATTTTATTTTTATACTTTTAAAATAAATTATATATATGAACTGTTATAAGCAAACTTACTTTAAATTAGTATTGTCATTTATTCATGAGCTGAAATTTATTTATTTTTATGATCTAAGTATGTCATTAATAAATTAATTTGTTTAAGTTGATTTAACATACTTAAATTGTTTGCTGTCATTAAAAGATACCTCCTAAAATATTAATGTTGTGTATTGAGGAATATCATTTGTTATAAATGAAATTAATTTATCCTGAGCATTTTGATGTTTGTTTCATTTGTAACTTTTTAACAAATTTTTCCTAATTTTGCAGTGTTTAATTTTTTTCTGAATTACACAAGGAAAATTAGTTCAAAAAATGATGGGGAAAGAAATGAAGAAAATCATTTTTTAAATTTTATAATTTTAAAAAAGTTAAAGAATTTTATAAATTCTTTAGCTTTTTTTAAAAACTTTTACAGAAGTTTTTTGAAGTATATGCAAATATACCTATTTGTAAATAAAAGAGAATATGTCAGTGATATGTCTGAATAATTTCATTAGAAGTATAAACAGTTTCATATAATTAAAATTTTAATTGTTTTCACTTGTGAGAATGCGAGAGTGGAGAAAAATTTATTTGAAAATTTATTCATCTTACTTATTACATGTTGGTGCAGTCTTAGATTTTCCCACTTGATTAATAATTCCAATGTAATATTTTAGCTTTGACCAAAAATCGTAGTTTTGTATGGGAAAGGGAAGTAGAATTTTCCTTAGAAACTTCTTATCACAATTATTTGACGAACATCTGTCCCTTTTGTCAGATGTATGTTCTGTCAGATGATCAGAATACTAAAATCTGATAGGTGGAAACTTAGAATAAAAAGGGGACAAATTCACGAGTTTGGGGCAGTCCATAACGAAAGAACTTGCCACAGAGACAGGCAGTCAACATTAAGAACAACCTGCCATATTAACCGCAGTCAATGACCAGAAGAAACCTGCCATAATATTAGAAAAAGAAGATAGTCCCGCTTCGACTCTCTAGTGTTCATCTCACATTCTCCAAGTTTGATCGACAGAGGTATTATCATTATTTTTAATTGATTGTAAACTCTCTCTCTCTCTTGCATTTAGAGATGTATTTTAGATAGGTTCAATTTACAATAGATTATATTATGTATCTTGATTTATGTATTGCTTTGTTTTATTTTACTCATTAAATCCTTTGTTGTTTAAGAGTCCCATAAGGCCCCCCCTAGTCTCTCACTTGCAAGAGGACTTGTCAACATTCATCCAAAATTAATATGGGATTGTTGCAAAATTCATTTAGGATGATTTTAACTGATTATTTAATAAAAATGTATTTTAGATGATAGAATGTTAAGTTTATAACTATATATTATGATTTGAATATTTTTGAGTATATTATTAATAGATCTATGCTTTAAAATTATTGAGTGAAGTAGAACACTTGTATTCATGTAGTTTTTCTAATTTATTAGTAGTTCTTTTGCAAGTTTTGTACATGGTGTAAAAATTGGGACAAATGCAAATGCCTCTCTGCTTGTTTATTTCTCAGTTAAATCACAAAATTCGTTCACAGCCTGATACTTGTGATTAGTTATGACAATTAGCACTTAATCGTTATTCTGTTCTTGGCAATGCACTCCAAGTTGATTAGTTGTGCTACTCAGAAGTGAATCTACCAGCTTGGCATTGATTTTGTCCCAAACCTCTTGGTTCTACAGTTGGTTTTTGAGGGTAGTCCTCAGGATTTTGATTAGGTTAATATCAGGATTTAAGGCCTACCAATCCAGGACATTGATATTGTTGTCCATGAACCACTGTTGTGTTGACTGTACAGCATGTTGGCATGCATGATCTTGCTTGATGACTGCATCCCTCCAAATAGATCAAATTTATCATTTCCAAAAGACATCATGCAAGATATTTTGATATTGTTCAATGTTAATGGACCCTTGAATGATTTTGAGTAGTGTGGTCCCTTAATTAATTAAGTGCAAATTTATGTAATTAGAATATGTTACAGATGGTTATCAACTTTTTAAATGACTTTCATACAAACTTTTTATGCATTAAAAAACGCCTTTTTTTTTAGTCTTTGGAGTTAAGACATTCTCTGATAATCTTGTTTCTGAAATTTTTGAAATATAAAAGACTTGCATGAATTAATTTCCTATTCTTGTTAAGATAACTGATTAAATCCTAATTTTGTTTGTTCAGTTAGAGTAAAAACATTAAGTTATACATCATTTTGAATGACAAGGTATAATTTCTTAGTTACTTTTCTTACATAGAATGTTTTTAACCTATTATTGGATTAAGTAATCATAATAAAGAGTCCCTCTCTCTAGCTTCACAATTCCTACACAATACATTCTTGAAAGAAAACAGAAAATCTATAATTATTTCTTCTCTTATAGGGAATAGTATGCTGCTCTGAGAACTTCCAAGTTACTTTTTAGAAAACATTGACATGTTGGAGCTTAAGGACATTTTTAACTTTGTTCATTAGTACTCAAATTTACTTCTTTGGTGCAAACATTCAATGTTGCTTTTTTGTGCATTTTGTTATAAAAATAACTTTATTTATGTGAATTAATGTTTTCTGTTAACTTACTGTTTTTGTTTTTAACACAAATACTTAGAAAGTTTATCTACCATGCTTTAATTTGTTGTTTTGACATAATCCAATTTATCTGTTGTTATTAACTTTAGTCATTAATTAATGCAAAAATGATTTGTCAGTTGTTAAATATTTTTGAAATTTCATTAATCTATCTCGAAACATTCCTAAGCCTGATGTATTAATCTTAAACCAAACTACTGCCATAATCAGACTACAATTAATAATTAGTATTAATATTAAAGTAGAAATTTCTAATTTATAAATGACAACATCTCAAAGCCCAAGTAATATACAATAAATCACCAAACGATCATTTGGTGATTTATTGAATACTAATTTAGAAATTATTATTTCCATATAATAGCTCAATTAATTATGGCAGTAGTTTGTTTTAATTCACTAATATTTGAAATTTTAACAAAACATCTTAAACTTTTTGTTGTGAAATTATTGTAATGCAAATTATTTTCTAATGAGCTCAACTTGGATGTATGTCTGCTGTCATGTTTTGCATCTGAAAGGTTGTTATGATTAGAAATTTGTCTTAAAGAAGATCTAAATTAACATTATATGATAGAACTACAAACTAATACTTGTTTTGGTAGTTTTTAATATTTTTTTTTTTGTTTTTATTACTGAAAACTTTTACTTATAAATTGCTAAAAATATCATTGTTCATAACTTCCTCACAACTGTTTCAATTGATTAAGTAAAAGTCCTTTGCAGTTATCTAGCATTGGAAAAAATCCAAAAAAGCTACTATTTACTGTAGCAGTAAAACAAAATTTACACCTCATCAGTGAAAAAGTGAAATTACCTTTTTTTAAAGCTCTTATTAGCTTAGTTGCAAATTCTTTCTATGCTATATAGCACTGATAATGTAGAAACCAAAAATCTTGTTTGAAATAACCAACATAAAAGTTAGTTGCATTTTGTTGTTTGTTCTAACTTTTATTTTCTTATAACTTAATTTGGAATTCTATACCTTAATGATTATGATTTATCAAGATAAGGGCTTTAATTGTAGGGTTTTTGTTGCCTTGTTTGATATATATATCTTAATATATATTGTTTGATATAATAATCTTATATAAATTTTACATTTATATATATATATATAGACAGTAGAGCATCGATTATCTGACTCAGTTGGGGACTCGAGTTGGTCGGATAACTGAAAAGAATGAAAAAAATATATTAGTATAGTATATTAGTATATCCCATGTAATTAGTATAATAGTATATCGCTATTAACCTACTTGCGTTGAATTTTCATCAATGTTAAGCCTAACAAAAATTTTTTTGTAATACTAATCGTCGTTATTGTATCGGTAAAAATTATTTTTTAAATTATTTTATTGCTTACAAAACAAACAACCACTCATAATTAGAAAATTAGGGCTCATTTAAATACTGGCATCCCTTTCATGGTGAACCAGGGTTGCCAGCTAAAACACGCAAAAATTTAATAAAAATAATATTAAAGTCAAGACATAGCCAAATATTGTAGCGCCACATCACTAGCAGACATTTGAAATTTGCCGACTAGAACGGTCAGTTAACTGGGGGTCAGATAATCGATGCTCTACTGTATATATAAATAAATGTAAAATTTATATACANTTTTTTTCAGTTTATGCCGTTGAAATAAATAAATAATTAAAAAAATAAAAGAATTTGTCGGTTTTGTTTACACGTTTATTGGGCCGCATTGGAACTTGCCTTGGGCCGCATGCGGCCCGAGGGCCGCGGGTTGGACACCCCTGCCCTAGAAGTTCGAGTTCGCTACTTCGAAATTTAATAGCAGTAAATCCCCTAATACACAAGTTACCTTGCCAAATATTTTTTTTATAATCTTATCCCCATCCTGAGAAATTAAATGAAATAGATGTCAACACACACCGGAATTCCCCCCTTTTTGACTTTTTTGGAGAATCAAATTTGACATGAATAAAATATTCTTCACAAAATCTTGTATAATGGCTGATAAATACTTATATTTATTATATGTCTCTTCAATCCGAATGGTTAACAAACGGTAGACTTTCTTTNTGGATAACAAACATGCCATATATAATATATCAATAAAAAAGCACACATTTTACAAGAAAACTTAGTAAATTTACTACGCTTGAGTAAAAATTTACATAAACATAACAGAATACTTATAAATTAGCCTGAATTATACGACGCTCCACGTGCAATTATTGCTCGCCTTTTCAATCCCCATTTTAGCGGAAAAACTGTAACTCTGCATCATCTTATTGCCCAATCATGACACCATCGACCTCTTGTTGCTCCTTTCTTCTGGGCATATGAGCACTGGCGTGACTAAACTACTCGTCTCCGTGAGTAGTTCCACATTCAATTAGTATTAATTTTCTCATTATGGCCCATAGAATGAAATGATTTGGATATTGTATTATCATATTAAACACTACCCTTCTTCCAAATTTCATCAAAATCGTGGGGACTCTTTGTGAGAGGGTCTTTTTAGGTTCGAAAAATTTTTGACGTTTTTCGATCCGTCCAGCCACGTCCCTCGCCATCCAGCCGCCCCATTGTGGGCCTAACCAAACTCATAATGGGCTTGCTAAAAGAGGCCCCTTTAGTGCCTTCAGGACGAAAAGAGTAAAAAAAAAGAGAGATCGTTGGATGATAATTTATTAACATCCTAAAAATTCGGTTGGTGTATTAAGCAAAATATTTTAAAAATTAATGGAAATATTTTACTAATATGATTATTATTAATTATAAATATGAATAAACGACATTATTTTTATAATAATTAAATTTTGGCTATTTTCAACGAGTCAAATGACAGCATAGCAACCGGTTGTTTACTTTTTTGCTCTCTCCAAATTCAATTAAGATGTAAACACAAGAAAAATATTCAAATTTTCGTAAAATTTGCCAGGTAATTTTTACTAATTACATCTTATAATTATTAATTATTCTAAAATCAATTTTAAAATAGGCTTTAAACACGTGTTTTTAAAATAATAAAACTAATTTTTTAATCTCTAAATGATTTATTGGATAATGTAAATATACATAATTAATCTGTTTATAAGAAATTAATTATGTATAAAAACAACTAATTATTTTTTCATTTTAAATAAGCATGAAATTTATCATTTATAATACATAAGTCATTAAAACATTTTGAAATATGGAGGAAAGAGAAAAAATTTAAATATTTAAAATTGACAGGTCTATTGTATATTACAATGTTAGTGTTAAATTAGTATTGATTTTTAACTATATTGTTTATCTACAAATAAACATATATTGCAAATGGACATCTTTCTTTTCATATATAAAAATATTTACTGTTGTTTTATTTTTTTTTTAACTAAAACTTTTAACAAAAATAAACATAATCAAAATTTACTTGATAATTTATTGCATACTTCATTTATACCTATCATTTTGAATGCCTATTTGATTCACTTCAGAAGCGTGTAATATTACTTTTATTTTTAAATTCTGTTTAAACATTGATTTTGTTTTTTATTATAGAGCCGTAACAAAGTTTAATAGAAGATTCTTCATACAATTTGTTAAGGTAATAAAATTTTAAATCTCAAGTGAATATTTATGAAAATAACAGTCATTATTAATAACTAACATGTGCATATTTATTATTGTTTTGAAACAACTGTATATTCTACTTTGTAAGAATTTATAGTTTTAGTTATGTTATGCTGTCCATTAATTACATGTACAGTTTTTAAGCCACTTTTGATTCCCCCTTTATTCCTAATTGTATAAATAATAATGTTTAGTATTATTATTTTAGTACTAGGTATGAAAGTTTATACATTATCCATAGAAGGAAAGGTAAAAATACATTAATGAACCATACAATTTTTGAGCCACTTTTGATCCTCTCTGTTGTATACATTGATGTTCTTTTGGCATACTCCTCCCCTTTAATTTAGTGTATGATAGTTTATGGACTTCCTTGATGTTGAAAAAAATGAATTTAAAAAGTACTGCAAATGTTTTCTTACTGATAGTTTATTCACATAAATAGTAAGTAAGCTTATAAGAACAAATTGATATTCCACTAATACGACTAAAAACAGTCCGTGTATAAACAATGCCTTGATTATCTCAATCATTGCCATGTCCTTTCCTGTCAAACTGGACAGCGTCTTATTGACAAATATAATATATTTTGTTCATAAAGTTAGAAATTGTTCATACAGGTAGAAATTGCTTATTGTAATCACAGATTATCAGAATTAGCATGCTTAAAACATGATTTAAAATACACATAAAACTTCACTTATTCTAATCAGAATTTGGTTATACAGGTATACCTCGCCTTACGTCGGTAATTGGTTCCAGGAAAACGACTTAAGTCGAATTTACTTGTCTCCAAATCTACTTGTCACTAGGCTAAACCATAAATTACTATTCCCAGTTCTGTATTTTATTTATTAATGCATTTTTAATAATATATGGTTAATAAGATAAATTTTTATTATATAGATGTAATTTTCTTGTTTGATACATTAAACTATAGTTACTCTTAAATTTGCACCTCAACTTCCCAAATTTTTTTTAAAAAAGCAGCTGAAAAAGTGGTGCTAAAACTTTTATTTGCATAAAGTGTAACAACTCATAACCAATTTACTGAATTATTAGACTATTATTGGGCTTTAGTTTCACTAACAGCATAGACCAAAAATAGCCAATAATTTAACAGATCATTTGACATAAAAGTATACATATAGCATGTTCTGTATAATGTGTAAATAGCATAAAAGTATACATATTTTGCATGTTTAAAACTTGAGAAAATGATTAGAAAATTCAAATCAGTTAGTCACTTTTAGAATATGATACATCAATTTCATAGTTTAGACAAAAAAGCATTATACTTGCAAACAGTTCTACATTTTTTAGTCAGCCATAGATGACATGAAGAAAGTAAATCTTTGAACTGCATAAATGATCTCTCAACATCAACAGATATTAGAGGAGTATATTTGGTCTTTACTAAAAAGTCCAGGTTTTGTGACTGAAGATGCTTGGGAATTGTATTTTGAATATCTGGAGTTTTGCTCAGGGAATACTCCCAAGCAAAACTCCAGTTTATATATACAGTAGAGCATTGCTTATCTGAAACAGTTCTGGACTGGGGTTGTTTGCATAACTGATCATTTTCGAAAAAATATACAGTACAGTTTTGTGTTTAATATATATTTTGTATTACATGTCTTACAACTACATACCTTACATAAAGTAGTACATTAAAGTAGACCTATGGTTTAGGTTGGCAGGGAGGGGAAGAGTGCTGCAGCTCCACAGCACTAGTGGAAATTTGAATATGCTGACTAGAACGCTTTTGGTTAACTGATGTTCTATTGTATATCTATATGTAAACTTGCTTCTGAATAATGGAGTTAAATTTCTATATAACAAATTTTTTAAATTTCTCTAAATTTCTTTTTAATTCCTATTTCTCTAAAGTAAATCCATTCAATTGGTCTTTGGTGTGTTAAAAAGTCAGCCATCTGCTGAGAAGAAGTGGAAATCTTTGTCAAGTTTAGAAACTGAACTGCACAGGAACTTGTAAGAGTGAACAGTGTAGAGTTCCTTTAAAACTGCTTGTTTCAACAGGCTTGAGTTTCATTGTGGCTACTGAAGAATTTTTATGTAATTTATCAATGAATGCTCCCATGTATGAGAAATTTTCAGTATAAAAACAAGCCACTTAAATCCATGTACTCCACCTCCTAGTTATGGTGTTTTGGAAGTGGCAAGCTAGTTATCTTTCTATAGACTGTAATTCATGTAAAGATATTAGAATATAGTTAATGGATTTTTGTTTCTCTTTAACTCAGAAATACAGTCAAACTTCCATATTATGAACTTCTAGGTAGTAAATCTCTCCATATAATGAATTTTTGCTTTGTACACTGTTTTTTCAGCCAAAAATATATGTAAACTTTCTTCTAAACAACAAAGTTAAATTTTTATATAACAAATTTTTTAATTTGTAAGGATCATGATCATTAATTAATTGTCCTTTGAATTAAATCTGACTACTAAAATTCATAGTACTGTATTTTTGCAGAATAATTGGCATGTCACGTATGGAAGACCAGAATGCTGGAAACTCTGGGGTTATTGGCACGCCAGTTAAACTGCAACTAAAATATAAAATTAATCAGATCTAACAAAACTAGTTGTTAATTAAACTAGTTTTTAATTTTAGTTTAGTAAAAAAGTAGTTGTTTAATTAAACTAGTAAAACTAGTTGTTACAGAAAACATTCTTCCCAGTACAATAAAATAACAACAATGTAATTTGACTGACTTAAAATCAGAAAGTTTTTATTTATAAGACAATAAAACAATTAACAATTTATTGAAAGTAGTAATAGTATTAGTAGTCAGTGTGAGCTACTCTGACCTTAAAAATAGCACCTTTCTCTCAAATTTCACTCAAAGCCAATGTTAATTGGTATAAGTTGAGATAATTTACAGAGAGTTTCATTTCATAAATTTTGTGTTTATTTTTGTTTTTGAATCAAATTACAATAAAATAAACATATGAAATTCTGAAATTTTTTTTGAGTATTTTACATTCTTAGAAAGAAGACAGACTGAAGAAATTAAACATATAATGGTAGTTTTTGATGTAATGCTGATAATTTCCCAGTTTTAGAATAAAAACTCATTTGTTTTTACTTGAGGTAACTTGTTCATTTTTTAATGTGTCCTCTAAAGAAGGATGTATAACATCACTTAAACTGGAATTCCCCAGGATAAACTGGCATGCCAGTTTTTACCATATGAAAATATCATCTGATTTTGTGGTTTCCTCAGATAGACCAACATGCTAAACAATCTGCAAAAATATTGTTGTAATTAGACTTATTGAAGGACAGTTTGTTGTTTATTTTTCAATATTTTCTTACAACTTTATTATGGTATTTATTAATGTTTTAAAGATATGTATATTTAATTGATAGATACTAAGCAAAATTGTTATAAGAAATTAAAAACTAAAAAGGGTTGTGTAAAAACATAAAATTTCAATATTTTTTTTAAATTTTAAAGATATTTTGAAAAATGCTTGACAATGATTAGTGAATGATAAATTGTACAGTCTCGATTAATCATTCATCGTTAATTGAGTAACTTGATAGTCATCCCATCCATAGTAAGTTCTCTTATACAGTGCATATTGGACTGACAATGACACATTGTATTGAATCATTCTGCATTAATTGAATCCTTTGATGCATATTATAAACAACACTATAGTGAATTTTGCACTAAATGAAATTGCAAAATGCAAAACTCTAAATCTACAGAATGGTAAAAAATAACTTTAATCATAATTTAGTAAGAATTACATAATAGTTAGAAATTATGCACTTTATTTTGAATTATTAAAAACAGATAACCATGATTTAAGTATTTGCACCCTAATATGAAATAAAACATTGTTTCAACATATAAAAGTATTTACAAATAATAATAATAATAATTACAAATATTTTACAAATTGTTTTAGCTTNAAAAATGAAAAACAATATAGTTGTGCAAAGTTTAGATGAGGACGGTTCTCATACTATTCCAAATCCAATTTCAGATTTTATGCAGGCATTCAAAAATTATCGTAAGTAAAATATATTCTGATTATGGTTTTTTTCCCATTTTATTATAAATTTCACATTTAAGTTTTAATGATATCAAAGAAGTTTAATGAAAAATAACTTTTTAATTTGTTGTTTATATTATAAAGATGAAAATAATTACTGTAAAACCTTAACGCATTATTTTTTAGAAGATTAAAACAAAAACAATAAAATAGGGAAAACAATGGTCCAGGAAACCATTAAAAACTATAGATAAGAATGGTTTAATAATTATTATGTTTTGAAATATATGATAAAACATTACAGTGTATTTAAAAAAATTCTTGCTGAAGAAATCTTCAACACTTATTTCTTTCTAACTTGCCTCTCAATTTGAAGTAAAAATTTTCAAAACAGAACACTTTCAGGATTACTGTCATTCATGCTGTGCACATAAATGAAAGATTTTACTTTCATTTGCTGTTTTTGAACCTCAGCAAAATTAAGCACAACTTTGGTTTGCCATATTCTCATTCTTCTACCATGGACATTAAATATGCTATGCTCATTATGTTTGATATTTAGCCAATGAGCATGAATTTTTGGATGTTGTTGACTACACATGTGCAAAAGAAACATTCTTATGTATTTATGTATCAACTTAATTGCCATGTGAGTTTTCTACTTCCATGAATATGTTGAAGGTTTTAATAGAAAAAAATTTGAAAGTGTCTGTGGAAATGAGTCTGCTGAGGAATACTCTCAACTGAGACACTTTCAAACAACAATAATCTTTGAATTTAACTTCGTTTTCAAAAATCATACATCAGATGAGGAAATCAACATATTCAGATCACTTTTCATTTCAATTTGTGAACCTAATTCTTTCTCTCTTTAAGCAATGGTAAAAGTTGAATATCACCATCAGAAAAACATTGTTCCATGGTATTCTATGAACACTTCCATCATAAGCTTAATAGGAAATGACCATAGTGTAGCTTGCTTTGTGATGACTCAGTGAATGTCTATAGTATCTGTATTGTAGCAGTCTGTGTGGCTGAGGAAAGATTGTGAGGAATCTTAAATTAAAAGATTCCTCACAATCTTAAGAGATTAAATCTTAAATTAAGAGAAATTAAAAGATGCATATTGTGTTACTGATAGCTGTTGCTTGACTTTAAAGAAAGGCAGAAGAGATGACAATTTGCATTTTTTAAGACTCAGACTAAAATGCATGCAAAGTATAATAATATTGAACTTTTACTTTTTAATGGCCTAATAGATGAGATGGTAAAGACATCAGTCTATTGTTCTGGGGACTACAATTGAATCTGGGTGGTCAACACCAGGAAATTTTTGAATGGTCTGTCCTGGATATGTTTGGCCATGTCCTTTACCATCAAGTTGCTCCATTATGGAGAAACCTAAGTTAGATAAATTCATGATGTAACTAGAAAAAACAGCTTAGTGCCCACAAGATGGAAAGAGTTTAAAACAGCCTTTACTTTCAAATAAAATAAGAAATTTTTATTCAAAGAAATTTTATATTTTTCCAATTTTATTTTTAAATGTCTTTTTCCCTTTCCTTATTCAATGTTTCCATATTTGTGATAGTTTTTTAGAATGCAACCCCTGAGAATATGGAGCTGTTACCATATTTGAAATTATATTTGAGAAATAAAAACAATGATTAGATATTAAATGATACCTTATTTGTTTGTTGTAAAAGATAAAATCATGACTTCAAGTGAATTCATTTTGGAAAATTGGAAAATAAATTAAAATACTTTTTAGGATAGCTGTATACTTGAGGTGTTTCTTGTCGTGAATTTTTTGTATCAACTTTGCCTTATCCCATTCCGCTATAACTTCTGGAGGGTCTGCTAGAATGTATGTTGCTAGCGCTGTGACTGGCTGCTCATTTCTTATAACATTGGATGTTCAGCACCACTTTCCTGTAAGCCTAGAAGTTTGACAATGCTGTTTGCAATAGAATAAACTTTTTATCATACAGGCGTTAATTACCAATGACTGTCGTCAGACTGACAAGCGCTTTCGATGCTAATTATTTTCGTCTTCTTCAGGTTGTTAAAATGGTTAAATTTCTTTTTTTGATTACAAATAACTGACTGTTTCAAGCAACGTTTTGGAATGGAAGCAACAGTAGAACATAAAATAATTTTCAAACAAAAACACGCGCAGTTGTAATGCGCATGTGTTATGTGCCTCCAAATTGCGGAGCTAGATATGTTGGTTTAGAGAATTATACAAACTGATCCACAAAGGGGGCAAATCAAGTGTGGGATCCACAAAGGGGTCAAATCAAGTGTGGGAGTGTTACAGGGATTTAGTATGTTGGTAAGGAGGGCCTCTCAAATATATATAATATTTCTGTTATTGCACTGTCTTATTATGGCCACCTCATCTTACAACGGGGTATGTTGGTGTTGTAACACCATTCTAGCAAGCTCAGTTTCATTTTTGCCTTCCCTAATAGAATACTGATGTTCCGTAATACGACACGACAACATTCTAGTTGTCTCGCCAATATAATGAGTGCGATCACCTGACATATTTTCTAATGGGATAGAATAAATCCCCGATCTTTCTAGAATGGAACTAGGATCCCTGTCATTGGACAGCAACCTTCTAAGATTTGGCTGTGGGGAAATTGGCAAAAATAGGGTATGCTGCTTAAAAATATGGCAAATATGAAGAGTGACATGACCACAAAATGGTATTGCGGGAAGGGCTATTGTGGATTCTTTTGGGAGATGCAGTGTAGTAGGAGGAAAAAGCGATCTTTTTACTTTGTTTAAGATGTAGATAAATTTAGCACTATTGTAGCCCGCCTCATTTACTGCACAGCGAATGTTATTAAGTTCGGTATCGATAGCAGCTTGACTGGAAGATAAAAGAAAGGCCCCCCTAATTAAAGGTGCGATTGCCGCATTGATGTAATGTTGTGTCTGGTATGCTGTAGCGGGGATTAGGGGAGGTACAGCATTCCTGTGCTGTACCTCCCCTGGCTGAATGTCCAACGTACACATTTTCACATTTAAAACTTCAGCCTCAACCTCGCTACTTTCCACCGTCTCTGGGCTTGTATGACCATCACCCATACCTCATATATGGCAGCTGTCTGGGCCCTCTCTGGTTGGATTTTGTATCTGCCATTAGTCACCTTCAAAATAAAACATGGCATAAGTTAATGCATACAAGTGTATCAAAAGAAATTGTATATAACATTAATCTTATGCTATATGTGCATTTGAAAATAAGCAGTGAGTTACCATTCATTCTGCCTAACAAAATGAAACGTAGCTCAAATCTCTGTGAAACATGGTAGAATCAACAAGCTTATTAAGTCAGGTGGAAGTTAATCGTGTTTTAAAATAAAATTGAAGTAATTGTATACAAAAATTCTTATGTATTCATAATTTATTATATTAATAATAATAATTTTAGTTATATGGAATCCTAAGAAAATTTTAATCATATTAAAATGATTTCAGGACAGTACAAAAATTTCTCCTTCAACTCGAAATGTATATTTTTGTGATAAATAATAATTTATTCTTTTCAAATAACAATATTCTCTGTTCTTTTTAGGAAAATCATGGGATTGTTCCTCACTCAAATTTCTCTAAACCGGCTTGTAGCAAAGAAAGTAACGAAAATATTAAAGGTATGTACCATTTTAGATGTGATGTATGTAGACTATGCATTGCTAATAAGAGGGTACTCAAATCAGTCTTCTTGAATGTACTGCTTTCGATCAGTTATTTCATTCAGAAATTATGTATTTGAATTTATGTATTTAGAACCTTTATTGTTGGCTACAAAACAGGGTTGTCCAAAGGTCAGTTAACGGTTTAAAAGTAATTTTAGATGCAGTTTACTTCCTAACAAAGTTTACAAAACTTTGTTAGGAAGTAAACTTATTGTTAATGAGGCATTCTAATGTATAGTTACATGTTTTCTGATATAAAATTGAGTTGCTGTCCAAACATGCAAAAGCTTTTGCTTCAGGTAACTAGTTTTGAACTACTGAAGACTTGCATGTGTGCACATTGTATTTCCTATACAGTCAAATCTTTGGGTTTTGGTTGCTAACTTTCTGAACAAATTAGTTTGTGAACAGAATTTTGAATGTGTAATTGCTCTGGTTGCCGAATGAGCTACTCGGTAAGAGCTGGCCACAGATTAGAGAGAGACAGATGGTTAACTCTCTATACCTCCTATGTTAAAGATAGCCAATGGCCTAACAAATCAATGACAGGATTATTCATGTAATGTATTCAAAATCACTATAATCTTAATAGGATGATTTTTCTCACAGACCAAGCTACCAAGTTAGATGACACAAGACTTTACTGTAGTAAACTTTTGAAGCATACTTTTACATCAAATGCATTTTGGGCTAATATAACTTTATAGCCCCTCTCCAGTGCTATTAAAAGCAAAGTTATAATAATAAGTCATGACATTGTTGTGATAAGTTATAATATTTTACTACATAATTTTCATATTTACTTACATGCATGAGAACATAGAAACAATTTGAAACTCTGGTACACATTTTCTAGTACAGTCGACCCCCTATAACACGGGTTCATATAGTTCGGATTCCTATATGATGGCAAAAAAATTGTGACCGTATTCGTACAAATATGCTAAAAAAAACTCGTATAATTCGATAACACGTCATCACCGACTTGTGTCACGACAGGATTGGTCAAATCTGGACCAATAGTGGACAAGCATCCAAACTACTTTCCACCGTTCAGCGCCACACTACAGAGAGTTTAGGCGGGTAAGTTGAGTTTACTATCGTCTGTACAGTATATAAATTAGGTACTTAAATTAAACAAAATTAACAAATTAATTAATAAATTAATAAATATATATTAATAATAATATTAAATAAAATTAATAAATTAAACAAGTTTAATACAATACGGTAGACCCCCCCTATAATGCAAGTTCATATAATGCGGATTTGTATATCGTGGCAAAATAATTGCAACCGTATTTGTATAAAGATGCTAACAGAGACTCGTAAAATGCGGTAAAATGTCATTGCCGACTCGTGTCATGACGGGATTGGTCGAATCTGGACCAATAGTGGATGAGCAGCCGAACTACTTACACGCTACAGAGAGTTTAGGCAGTAACTTGAGTTTACTATTGTCTGTACAGTATGTAAATTAGGTACCGTAAGTCTAATACAGTACTGTAATTTTATACATTTTTTGTGAAAAAACATTTCTTATTCAACGGCCATAAAAATTATTTATATTAATGATGTCTCCAAAGTTCAACGAATTTTTCACAAAAAAATAACTTATCAGAAAATGTACCCGTCGTTTGGTGCACTACACCACGACGAAAACAAGTTTAAGCAATGGCATCATCAAACGGTGCACACTCGGTAAGTAATCCTACAATATTTTGTTTATAGCATAGTTTATACGGATTATTCCCAAAAAAATTGTGTGTGTTTTGGAATGTTGAGTCAAATTAGTCTAGAATTGATTAATTTTATGAAAGAAAACCTTACAAACAGCTGTAGTCTGTAAATTGCACACATGCCGGGCTGTGATTGGCTCATGTATTTAAGGATTCCTACAATGCGAAATTTGTATAAAGTGGAACGTATCTACCATGTTATAGGGGGTCGACTGTACTGTGATTTTATAATTTTTACATTATCTAAAATTTTGTCTTTAGTCATCACGACCTCTGCCATGGAGAAGAATTCTAAGAGAAAATGTATATCCCTTGAAGAAAAAATTAAAATTTTGGATCGGTTAAAATTTGGTGAGAAAATAAAAGTCATTGCTAAAGATTTAAAATTAAAGAAGGCAACAATTCGATCAATAAAAAGAAATGAAAACAAAATAAGGGCTAGAATTTCCTCTGGATCTTTAGCAAGTTTGGATAAAACTGCTCGTATAAAGGACACTTTAATGCCTAAAATGGAAAAGTGTTTGATGTTATGGATGGAAGATTGCTTTTCAAAGAATTTTCCTTTGAATAATAATGTGATAATGCAAAAGGCAACAAAGATTTACCAGCATTTAAAAGAGCTTGAATCCGTTTCTTTTAATGAATCACATCAATATGAATTTAAAGCCAGTAAAGGTTGGTTTAGAAGATTTAGGAATCGATTTTCTTTGTGCAATGTCAAAGATGGGGGACAAAGCGCATCAGCCAACATAGAAGCAGCCAAGAGATTCCAAAAGAATTTTCTCAAAATTGTAGAAGATGGAAATTACACTGCAGATCAGGTATATAACGCCGACGAAACCTCGTTATATTGGAAGAAAATGCCCAGACGCACTTACATCTCAAAAAATATAAAGTCTGATTCAGGATTTAAGGTTTCCAAGGATAGGATCACTTTACTTTTATGTTCAAACGCNATTTTAATTATTTGAATGTAAAAAATTGTTTACTAATGTAGTCATATATTTTTACTGAGAAAAATACAGGGTCGGAATTAAATTTTTAGCAGAAAAGATATTACAGGGAATCTGCAAATATTAGATTCCCTGATCAGACCAACCAGGAGTAAGATTGACAGACCCTGTAAATATTGGAGAGTCTGTCGGTCTTACTCCTTTTGTTTGATCCAAACACATTTTTAAATTTGGCTCGGTATAAGGAGGTTTACGAAAACTGCAGCAACCAAACAAATGTTAAGATTTGTCACACTTATATCTCGTAAACTATAAATGATGATCTAACAATTGTAAATCTTCTATCCAACAAAATTTAATCCTTATTTAAAATGGTGGGTAATGGGGGGGTGCAGATGTGCAGGGGAGGGATAGTGGTTGCATATGAACACTGAAAATGGCAACATGGTGTTGCATTTGGGCATTGAAACGTTGGTTACGAAGAGATAGGACATTGAAATTGGTGTTGATTTGTATAGAATGACAGGATCTATAATATTATTTAGAAATAATAACAAAAAAAAAAATAGAATTTGTAAACTTATGAGCCAATAATTGTGTGAGTTGAAGAAATTTTCATAGCGTTAAAGAAATTTCAAAGGAAATATGAACAGAAATGTATATCATCGGAAAGAAAAATTTTAAAGGAATCAGAAAAGCCCAAGATGACTAATGCTGACAAGGCAATTGTGTGTAGTGTGTAAGAAAACCAATTGTGTCAACTTCAATGTGAATATTTTGAGTGTGCCACTGCCTAAAATGATAGATATTGACTTGAAATGTGATAACCAGCAAGACTCTATTCATTTACATCTTATTTTTCCTCTAATAACACAAAGATGGATTCTTGCTTTAAACAATTGCAATTGTGTTCTGTACACAACCCTCTCAATTTTTTGACTTGCGTGACATTTGGTTAACTCATTGCAGTCAGTTGATGTGGGGACAAAGAGCTGTCAGTCAACTTAATGATATTGTGTACGGGACATTTTGGACCATGTGGTGGACTTTATGGAATTTATGTATTTATACTTGTTCTTTTCTGCTGGCTCAGGGGTCGGCAACCTTTTGAGTCGGAAGAGCCAAAAATTACAATTTACAAAATTTCAAAGTTTTTAAAGAGCCACAAAATTTTTTCTTGCCAACAATAAATAGTACTCGCATAAATAAAGTTTTTTGATTAAAAAAAACTAATCTATTTATTCAGAATTGTCTTGCATCGAAAGCGAATTAAACCTCATAGAAACATCTGACGACGGCATCATTCGAGAGCTTCCGACGGACTGACGACAGTGATGACGCGTGTCACGGGGGAGGGGTGCGATGAAAAGCGAGTACAAGTGGCTGAGAGATAGAATCGGTGCCGAATCCTCGTTAATCGATTCAGAACAATTTTTAAATGTTTTTTTTTTTTTTTGATAAAATAAATAATATTTGCATATGGAACTAAAGAGCCGCAGCTTCACATCCAAAGAGCCGCAGGTTGCCGACCCCTGTGCTGGCTACATACAGTATGTGGAAATCATCAATCTGTCAAAATTGACAGGATTATTATTTGCGTTAGGTCTTTTCTCTAACTGCAAATTTCAATTATTGCTTATCCAAAACATTAAAGCACGATAACTAACAATGCATTCACATATTAAGAATTGCATATACAAATTTCATTAATACATCAATAAACAATGATATATATGCACTAATATGTATTAGTATATAATTCAAAATGTTATATATAATGTTTTCAATTTTTGGTTATTAAAAAAAATTCATAGACAACTAGAGGATAAATAAATGGATGTACAGTGTATATATATGTGTGTGTGTGTGTATGTATGTATATATATACACATATATATTTATTTATTTTATTATCTGGCATTACTCAGAAGAAACTCCCAGAAGGGGGTGCAATGGTCTCCTGTGCACTCCCTAAATTCACCTCCTAAGTATATGATTAAAAAACATAAATAAAAAATAAATACAGGTAACCCCCGTATAACACGGCACTTCTATAGCACGGATTCGCTCTAACACGGTTCGAATTGGTACCATCCCCCGTATAACACGGTACTTTTATAGCACGGATTCACTCTGACACGGTTCGAGAATTGGGTAAAACCCTCGTACAACAGGAAATGTAATAAATTTTTACATACTTAAGTAATAATAGTTCACGAAAATTATTATTTTCGTGAACTATTAGTACTTAAGTATGTAAATTTTCTCTTCTCGCCTTCTGTCGATACACGTGGTCCTTCTCGAAACTTGTTTCAATGTTGCCAGATCGCGACGCTTCTGCTTCTGATGTTGCCGAATGTTTTTCCCTTATTCCATACTTGCTTTATTCTTCATAAGTGCTTAGCACCATATAAGGAAATTTATAAAGACCTTTTAACTAGAAGCAAGCAATCTAAAATTACATACATTTTGCAAAAGGTAAAGCATGGATCTGAAGATAATGCAGAAAAATGCTCAGAGGATAAGGATAACTTGCCAAAAAAAAAACGCTCTCGGTTAATTAATAGTGTTTTTAGTGATGACGAAGAAAACATTGTTTAATTTATATTAATATGTATCACTTAAAAATTTTAATGAAGATATTTATCTTAATTATTAAAATATACTAGCATGATTTTTAATTTTTGGAACCTAACCCTCCTTTTCGTATTAGTTCTTTGTTTCGTATAACACCGATTCGCATAACACGGCAATTTTTTGGAACGTAACTACCGTGTTATACGGGGGTTACCTGTACATATAGATATAATTAATATGTAAATAACTTAGTAGACACATAG
Source organism: Centruroides sculpturatus (assembly GCF_000671375.1). Lineage (NCBI taxonomy): Eukaryota > Metazoa > Arthropoda > Arachnida > Scorpiones > Buthidae > Centruroides > Centruroides sculpturatus. The sequence continues at coordinate 162,792 of NW_019385192.1, forward strand.
GATATTCGAACAAAACAACATGTACCTCAGAAATCTTTAAACTATTCTTTACCTGAAGGACCCTGAGGGGTCTTAAAACATTTGTATTGTTAAATTTTAGTTTGCATCGGCTAAAGGTTTCTGAGGTACGTGTTGTTTAGTAAACTCCGGTGTGTAGTTATTTGTTATTATTCAAACAAAGTTAAATAATGTACTATTTCAAATGTCATTTATGAAATTTATGAAGCAGCAGTAATTTTCTTCTAGTAGTTGTCATTTTATGATAGATTGTAACAGTATTTTCTGCTCTTACTCTCTGATGTTTACTTGAAAATGATTTAGAAATAGCTTAGAGAAGTAGGAATTGAAGGATTAGTTTTAAGTTTTATTTTTGAAAATGCAACTAGAAAATTGTTGTATTATTAAATTATACAATAATTTGAACGTTTTGCTATTCTCTGTGAAATTCATATTTAAATTAGTGTTTAAAATAATTTGAATTATATTTTTATGTAAATGTGAATAATTAAAAACTAATACTGTAAGTATCACATTTTGAAAATGAAACTCGGGTAAATGGAAAACTCAAGTAACATGTAATAATTTATTAGAATTATAGATTTATGGAATTTTTTATTTCAGGAATTTCTTACATATTAATTATATCTATATATATTTATTTTTTATTTGCTTTTTAATTATATACTTATAGAGGTGAAATGCATGTTTTTTTAAAGTCTCACAATATCAATTTGTGGAGACTTTTGAAGTCATGTTGTGGACAATATACTGAGTTTAAATAATGTGATTTTTGGATTTGATATCATCATAAGACCATTTTTAATTAAGAATCAAATACAGAAAATAAAGAATGGATTTCCCCCCTCACTTTGAAGGTTCTAGGTCAATGTTGAAAAAATGGCTGTAAATTTAAACATTCAGGAAGACAAAATATTGTTTTTGATGCTTTGGATTCTGTATGGAAGCTGAACACTTGCAACAGTAGTTGCTTGTATAGTGATTGAATCTAAGATACATATGCACAGTGATTTTGTAGGTACAGATACAATGATTTAATTCAGTGTCTATTTTGAGTTTTTGAAATTGTATTATAACAGAAATGCATAAAATGAGATTGTATACAATAAGGGATACCCGTATTTAATTGAATAATAGTTAAAAAAAATTTCATTTTAATTTAATATATTTCAAACTAAATTTAACTTTGAAAAAGTTAATGTTTAATTTCAATTCTAATTATTAAAACATAAGTATTTTATTTTAAAATATATATTAAAATGAGTTAATTATATTATTATAACATCAGAATAAATATTAAGAAAACTAATATATTTATAAAATATTATAGACCAAGAGATAAAAGAGGTGGCCCTTCTTGTCTTGTTTTTGCACCCACAAGAGAATTAGCACAGCAGATTGAAAGAGAATGTAAAAAATATGAATATAAAGGAATTAAATGGTAAGTTTTTCTGTTGTGATAATGAAGTAATGATATTCTAAAAGATTTGAATCAAATTCTTAAAATTTTGTATTTTAATAAATTTTATAATTCAGTTTAAAAAATTTTAAAGTTTATTAAAGTAGAAGTTAATTACATTAAAGTTTGATTCAATTTAATTAACAACAGAAATCCTGTTCAATCTGTGTTTAGAATTTAATTAAAAATTTGATTTTTACACAGAGATAATATATTTTATATATTTTCTAATTATATATGCTACATATACTTTTTGCTATTACATGTTCCTAATACAAATTTGGTATTTTTGTAATCCATCATATTCTTCACTATGTGATGACCATGTTAAAACACAGTATGGCCACCAACATGTACTGTACCTTTCACTAGTGGGCACCTCTAAATATCAGACAAACTTTTCAATCCCAATGGTGTCTGCTATTCAGAGGTTATACTGTATTAAATTTAAATCTTTCAAAAAACTAAGTACAATGTTTTAATTAAATATGAAGGAGGTAAGTTTTTGTGAGTAAATTAGTCAAACTTCCTATATGGAACATGTGCAGAAAAGATTCTTTTCAGTTCAGCCAACAATGTGAGTAAAACAGCAAAATATAATGCTGAATTGCTAACAATGACATGTATAGGAGTTTGGACCTTAAATGTTGAAATGTTACATCAGTACAACATAGTGTCAAAACAAACTAAAACAGCAATTGATCACAGATAAATTCTAGTTATATTTTAATTACATTGAAACCAACTAGTTAGAGTTTGATATCAGTTGGGAACAAAACATTACTATCAACTTTGATGCTAAATTTATAATCTGTATATTAATTGAAAGAGGGTTTTAGTTTTGCAACTTTTAGTTTGAATAAGTTTCTGGGCTAAAAATAAATTCAGGTATCAAATTAAAGTTCTTATCCTGTAGATGGTGCTACTGAAGAGAGATTTGAGAAAGTGCAATGGTTCAGGTTTGGCAGAGTAGCAAAGATACGATGTTAAGTCTCTGGAACAAATATGCTTAGTAATTGTTCGGTATTTGCACCCAAAGTGTGTGTCATAACATAAAGGAATAAATAAATTGTTCTAAGCAAAGGAGAAAAATCATCATAAGACAAAAATCTAAATAGAATAACTCATACTTTCAAATTTCAACAAAAGCATAAAAGAATTACTAACAAAGAGTGAGTTCAGTGAGGATTAATTTGCTATTTAGAAATGACTGCTTCCTACAGAGTAAGTGTTTTTAATATTATAAAACAGCAAATATGACTAAAAACACAATTAAGAAACAATGACACAAATAATAGCAGCAAGACAATCATGATCTTTATTGCATGCTATTCTCCTACCTAAAACAAATTCAAACTTTCCACCAGTGGGAAAAAGAATGAATCATTCGCCAGCACTAAAACCTAGCCTGTGGAGTAAAACCAATTTCATATTTACATATTAATTGAAAGAGGGTTTTAGATTTTGAACTTAGTTTGAACTAACAATACAGTTCAGATATCAAATGAACATGCTTACACTGTAAATGATGCTGCTGAAGAAAGATTTAAGAAAGGTGCAATGCTTCAGGTGACAAGAGTTTATCTCTTCAGTAAACATTAGTTCTAAATTGTGCCACTACAGCAAACAGCACCAATCACAGCAACTGGATTTGTCTGTTTCAGCGTTTTGTTGTCTTTGTTGAAAATGGAAAGCAGTATATGCAATTTAAAGTACAAATATAAGCAAAGTTTAAGCAGACATATGAGACATAAGAGAAGCATAAAAAGGACTATAATAGGAATAATGAAGTTATAAATTATTTAAATATAGTTTGTGTTTAGGTGAATTTCATAAAAAAGAAGTATTGTTACACTGTAGAGAGCTATGTGATATTACTATATCTAATTATAATTAGACATTTAATTCATTTAGTGATTTTAAGGAATGGAAACAAATATGAAGTGGAAAATACCGTTAAGTACATTATAATGAGTGGTTCAGAAATGAACATTAAGCCTAATAGTTCTACATATAACTGTCATAGATCATAAATTTTAAGTCTGTTTTATTTTATTCATAATTCCATCTCATAATTTTACAATATTAATTTTTTATAGATTAATTCATTTTTAAGCAAGGTGTCTATTCATAAATTTATTTTATTTTCACTTTTAACTAATAATTTCAAACAAAGCATTTATAATTTATAATCATGAATTGAAAACACAAGTATTGTATTGGTATATTTTAAATCACACTCACTTCATTCCATTTCATTTAACATGTACTGTCAACATTGTTGAACTCTAAACAAATGATAAGGCTTGTAACTATGGCCCAAAACTGACAAATTAAGTTGCTGCGATTGGCACTGTTTGCTGAAGCGGCATAATTTAAAACTAATGTTTACCAGAGAGCTAGACTCTTGAGTTCAGGTGTGGTGGAGTGGCAAAGATAGAATTTTAATTCTATGTGAAGGCAAGTGACAAACATATCAGGCACTTGCACACCATATGGCAATTTACTTTTTATTAACCATTTGAACAATCTGTTGCTCACCACTACTGTAAATCCCTGAGCTTTGTTTGCTAATTATGCATAAATTAAAAGACATTTTCCATTATTTTTTCAATAAATTAATTTTGTCAATATTGACTACAGTGTTTCCATCTTTTAACACCAACCTTTCTTATTTTACTATTACTTAATGATGAGAACAAAATGTGATTTTAACTGTTCAGTTCATTACTTAATGCCAATTGATGGCTTTCTCGACAAATTACCAACTAAAAGAATAAACCTGAACATACAACTGTTGATAGGTTGAAAGGTTTATAACAGCCAATGAGATTGCTGAGGCAGCTGACACTACCCTCACCATTATCTGAAACCTCACCAGTGATACCTTGTGACCCAGATGCAAAATTGAAACAAGTCATTTAGAGAGGATTGGTGAGACAGCCTTGTGGTACCAAAGTACAGATAGATACAAATCACCTGCAAATGGCTTGGAAAACACTTGCTGTGCTGATGATTTTTGTATAGAATGCCAAATTTTAAATGAGCTCATTGTGTTTTAATGCAATAAAATATGCTATCAATTTAGATAGGTTCCTGTTAGTCTATATAATAATTGAAAGAGTATTTCAGTATGTCTAACTTAGAGTAGATGGCTGGGGCTAAAAGCATGGTTTAAGTATCAAATTAAAGCTCTTATCCTGTAGATGCTGCTGCTGAGAGATTTGAGAAACGGGCAATGGTTCAGGTATGGCAAAGTTACAAAGATAAAATGTTAAGTCTATGGGACAAACATATTAACCTTATCCTTAGGAATTTTTTTGTTTTGCAGTTTCATTATTGTTAATACTGAGGTTAATAAATGTATATTTTAATTACTAAGATTGCTTTTATCACTCTCTCCTAAACTTAATTTCAATCCCCCATCTCCTCAAAAGCCCGAGCAACATCAGCACATTCAGCTAGTTAGTTAATAACTTAACAGCATTTATTCATTTCTTATTATTTGTATTGATATGTTAACAAAAATATAACTACAGTAGAGTGTCGATTTTCCGAATACAAAGATTGAAGCGCCACAGCACTGGCAAAAATTTAAATTTGCCGACTGGAATTCTTTCGGATGATTGACTTTCGGAAAATCGACGCTCTACTGTACTTTAAACCAGTAACATAACTGGAGGGAAACTAGGTTAACCCAGTCATTCTCAAATATCTTGTAAACAGTTGTATGCAGTACATAGAAATAAATTCAACATTGATTGATTATATATGTAGAAAGTTTTAAAATTTTATATTAATTATATAGAGGACTAGATTCAAAGTTATTGCATTTAAACATAAGTGTAAACTGCTTTGTATAAAAAATATATTCAGCAGTAATCTTTCTTCTATTCTCCCCAGTGTTTGAATCTAGATGAATGAAAGAACTGACAAACCTTTCAAATAAAATTTTTTATGAATTATTCAGCAAATGAATTTTATTAAATAAAAGATGTTTTATAATTTTATTGCTTTTAGTTTTTTATAATAGAATTTATGGCACTGTAGAAGAATGATCACCCAAAATGCATTTGCCTGAATAATTAATAAGAAAGATTTAATGGAAAGGATTGTCAGTTGATTTTTACAATTAAATGCAATAACTACAGAATTTTATTGAATGCATAATTTTATTTATAATTGACTTTATTGCATACATCCTACATGAAACATTATTCTAATATGTTAAAGCCAAACAGTTGCTGGAGTAAATTGGGCTATTTTTACTGCTGAGTAATTTAGCACATTAGTATTTTAAAGATATTAAATTTAATAATAATCATTAAATTTAATAACAGATGGCACATAACATCTATTTCTAGTGTCAAATTACTCAGTATTTAATTGTTAATAGTAGCAGTAAAATAACCTGATTAAACTTTTTAACTTTATAACAAGAGTTTGTGTGAACTTGTGTCAACTTTGGGTTCAGAGATGTCTATATATTCACTGTGATCAAATAATATCACAAAACACATTGTTATGACATAATTTTCAAAGCCCTTGTTTGCTGGTTGTCATGTGTTTATGTTTATCCCTTCTCACTTGAAAAATGTGATTATAATAGATGTTAGTAAGATTTGCTCACAGATAGAAATAAAATACATATGCATTCCATCTTATAAATTATAATATATACCTTGTGTTATTGGTGCTTTTAACATGCATAATGCATATTTCAGGCATTTTTATCTTCATGCACTGCAATTTTAAATGCATATAAATCTGGCCCTTGGTTATGAAATTTCTCATTTATGCTGAATAAAAAATTCAGATGATAATTATTACAAAATGTAAAAAAAACACTAACAAAGTTTTATTTTCAATACATTTTGTAAGTTTTAATGTTGTTGATTGATCTTAAGATTATATAAACATATTAACTTGCAGCTTGAAATAATATCACAGTTAGTGTTCTTTTATTTTTCATATTTTCATTTTTACTTTTAAATTTCCATGTTAATTCTTTTTCTTGTATATTACATTAATTACACTCTCTATCAATAGAAATTTTGTTTATATCAATACATTAAAATGTTAGTGTATTTTTTAACATTTTGTACATTTAACAATACCGATAATTTTGTATTTTGCTACAAACACATTTATATGAACAATATACTCCTAATTATCCAGTCTAATCACTTGTAATGGAGGCACAGATTATGCAGAAACACTGATAATCCACAAGTCTGTTTTAATGAAAGCTAATAAATTTTTCTTCTATTCAGTTTTTAATTTTATATTAAATTTAACATAATAGTTTGTATATATATTATGAATAAAATGTTTTGAGAGTGATGATTAGATATGATTAGTTGAATGTAAACAGAAAATTCAGAAAAATTTCTTGAACTAGCACTTTGCAGTTCACTATCAATTTCTTGTATTATTAACTTAGAATAACAGGTTGCCACCTAGATATCATCATAAAACATCATTAAGTTTGCAATATCAAGGAAATGATTCAAAAATTTTTTTTTTCAGTTTTACAACTTAATGAAAAAAAATACACTAAGCCTATATATATATATAGTAAAGCCTTATTATTCAAGAATCATCTGCACATACTATACTTGTTAGGCCATTTAATTTAATCCTTGACATTCTGGAAGTACTTCTGGTGCTCACCATACCATTTTAATTAGAGTTAATAATAAAGATTTTTTTAAATTTTAATGCTAATATTTGTATTCTGATTTCTAAATTTTTTTTGAGATGTAAGCATGCATGGATAACTGAGAGTATACTATATGTTATATATAATAACTTTTTCAACTATTTATAAAGTTCAGCTATTAGATTTTAATGTGTTATTTCAAGAGGGTATAAATAAATAAAATACTGATAATTTGCTATAAATATAGTTCTCATTATGATGATTTTAAATAATTTTCATTTTTAATATTATATTATTGTTTTAAAAATATTTTTTAAATTAATTTTTATTTTTAAAATTTTAATATTAAATATCTTTTTATCAGTGTGTGTTTATATGGTGGAGGAAACAGAAGAGAACAAATAAATTGTGTTGAAAAAGGTGTGGAAATAGTTATAGCTACCCCAGGACGCTTGAATGACTTAGTCATGAATAATTTTCTTGATGTCACTTGTGTCACTTATTTGGTATGAAATTGTTTTTAAAAATATTAATATAATATTACAATTTAAATTTTTTATTTATTAGTTATAATTGAATTATTAATGATTTTTTTTTTAGTTAATGTTTTGCATTAGCAGTTAGTTTAAAAAGTAGTTTCTGTAATGAACTTTACTGAAATAAATATTTTTGTCATTGTTACAGGAATAAAATGTATATATTAAAGAATAGAATACTTTAATTTAGATATTTTTAATAAGTTTATTTGCATTGGAGTGATATAATTTTTTTCAGTTTTAACTTTATAACAAGAGTTTGTGTGAAGGAACACAATTGGATTAGTATGATTTTTGAAGTTATTTTAATAAAAAAGAATATTAAAATTATTAAAATAATTATGTATAGTTTAAATTAATATAAAAATTAACTTTTTTTTATTAATAAAAAGAATTTTTATTTTGTGTGTTGTTTTCATTCTACTTTAAAGTGTGAAAGGATATTATAGAATTAAAGGTAAAAAAATATCTCAAAATTAAAATACTCTCATTGCCCTAAAAATTAGCACACCAAGGAGGAGTTGTTGGAATCTAAAGAAATTGTACATGTATGAGAGTAACAGCGATATAAGTGAGTGATTACAAAATGAAAGCAAAATAATTGTTTATTGCAAGAAAGTCTACGAATGAAAGAAAATTCTAGTACCATGTTGGGCCACCTCTAGCATGAATACTTGTGATAGAGGCATACAGGTGCTGTATGGTGTCCTGCAGCATCTTGGCCCACAGTTGCTGCAAGTGGTCCTCTAGTTTGGCCAAACCCTTAGGCTGTCCAACTTGGTGTCTCAGGTGATTCCAGACATGTTCAGTCAGTGATAAATTGGGACCTTGGCAGGTCAGGGAAGTGTGGCAATGTGGCAGAGGCAGTCCTGTGACAGCCTTGCTGTGTGTAGTTAAGCATTGTCCTGTTGGAAAATGGCTGTTGGGAGCCCTTCCACGAGAGGCAACAAGTAGTTGCAGGATGTCACTAACATATTGCTGAGCTGTCATGGTTCCTTGGATTACTACTAGAGGTGACTGGCTATCATGTATGATATCATCTTGAACCAACAACACACCATCTGTGGGGTGATGTGCCACTCCAAAGTGTAGGCAAGATCGAGGTGTTTACTATGGGGCCTTTCAGACAAACATGGCCAAACATGGTTGTTAGTGCCCAAACTGAATCTGGATTCATCACTGTAGACAATCCAGCTCCATTCCATTCCCATCAGGAGCCATCACTACTTCAAACAGAGGCAATGGTGAGTGACTGTCAATATCAGCACATGTAATGGCTGCCATGATACCAATTGTTCCTTACCTAGCACCACGAAATGGTATGGACCAGGGATGTCCAGTCTGCAGGCCACACTGCAACCCACTTAATATTTTTGTGGCTCACTGCGCCCTAAATTTTTTAGATACATTTTCATTTATTTTGGAAAAGTATGTTGTACACTGGATACACTTTGATGTCAGAATGACAGTACAGTTTTCTAGCACCAATTATATCTCACATGCATAACATACTGTTGTGAACAATTCTTTTCGTACATCAAAACTGCTGAAAGAAATAGGTTGAGTAATTCCTATTTAACTAACTTAGAATTAAGACTAGTACCATAAAAGTAGATATTGACAATATTGTAAAAGGAAGGCAATGTCAAAAATGGCATTGAATGTATTTTTATTTTGTGTGAATATAATTTCTTCTTTTACTGTCAATAATACAGTATTTTTTATAATTATACAGTAGACCTCCCCTATAACGCGGGTTCATATAATGCGGATTCGTATATCGCGGTGAAAAAATTGTGACTGTATTCGTATAAAGACACTAAAAGAGACTCGTAAAATGTGGTAAAACGTCATCGCTGACTCGTGTTGCGACAGGATTTGTCGAATCTGGAATAGTGAACAAACAGCCGAATTACTTACACGCTACAGAGAGTTTAGGCGGGTAAGTTGAGTTTACTATCGTCTGTACAGTATATAAATTAGGTACTGTAAATCTAATACAGTACTGTAATTTTATACATTTCTTGTGAAAAAAACATTTCTTTTTCAACGGCCACAAAAATTATTTCTATTAATGATGTCTCCAAAGTTCAACAAATTTTTCACAGAAAAATAACTTATCAGAAAACACGCCTGCCATTTGGTGCGCTGCTCCGCGACAAAAACAAGCTTAAACAATGGCATCGTCTAACAGTGTACACTCAGTAAGTAATCCTACAATTTTTTGTTTATAGCATAGTTTATACGGATTATTCCCAAAAAATTTTACATGTTTTGGAAATGTTGAGTCGAATTAGTCTAGAATTGATTAATTTTATGGAAGAAAACCTTTCAAACAGCCGTAGTCCGTAAACTGCACACATGCTGGGCTGGGCTGTGATTGGCTCATGTATTTAAGGATTCCTACAACAGGAAATTTATATAAAGTGGAACGTATCTACCGCGTTATAGGGGGGCCGACTTTATATATTTGTTATTAAAATTTAATATTCACATTATGAATTTTTTAAAAGCATATATTTATATAAAGTTCCTTTTGTGGTGTGCCGAATATACCTAAATTTTTAATTTGGCCCATTAAGAAAAAAGGTTGGACAACCCTGGTATGGACAGACAGAGGCCTGTAATGATGGCACCACCTGTGTTTGAATGGTGGACAGTGATACAGTTGGCTGTATGTATGTGTTGGAGGACCATGTAGTCTTCTTGACTAGTGGTCTGCCGAGGGATTCCTGAGCCTGGGCACTGTCTATGAGCTCTCTCATCTACTGATCCCAATACCACCTCAGTGTCAGAACAGCCTGGGTGACAGGCTATTCAGTGATATGACAATCCAGCTTCTCTCAACCTGATGATCCTTCTCCCTCTGAACTCATTTATTTGTTCATATGGTCTTTGATTACAATGTAAAGGCATCTCTAGTGATACAGTGTACCTCTGCAACAGGTTAACTGCAGGTGGGGTGCTTTTTTTATAGATCAAGAGGGGGACAGTTTAACACCCTCTGCTGTTATTACACAATGACCCATCATGTTATAACTCTAATAATTTCCATATCTGCTTGACTTATCTGTATGCCAAGTTTTGCAATGATACAACTCCTCCTTGGTATGCTAATTTTTATGGCAATGAATGTATTTCAATGATAGACAATATAAAAACGTATAGTCAGTTAAAAAAATTTAGAATAATTTAACTCCATCATGAACGGCTAACCCTTGAATGATAACTAGGTGAAATAAAAATTATGAAAGAATAAAGGGTATATTTAGCCTGATCTTTTAGCTGTGTTTTATTTTTAATAATATCTAAAAGTGTTAAAAGGTATAATTTTTTACTTAAGTGAATGCTAAAAAAATTTAGAATATTTGAAATCATTAAAATATATATTGAAGAACACAAAAATTTGTCTTCAAAATCACCAGTTACAAACCAACAAAACACAATAATGAACTCATGTGAAGACAAATTTTTATTCAGTAGATTTATAATATGTAAATTACTGCCAGCCATTTTTTATGAACTACTTGAAATCATGTTCAAAAAGTTTAGAATAACATGAAATAAATTTAATATTTTCCAATTATAATTAATAGTGCTTGTAACTTACTGCAGTTATGTAAATTGTATCACAATATAATTTTCTTATAGTATTGTATAAATTACAATCCAGCAATTATCACAAAAGGTGGATAAACACCATGGACAAGAAGTTACAATAAAGACTGGATCACAAAGCCAAAATTATCACTGTAACATGAGAAAAATATTAAGCAACAAGAAATAGCAAGGAAAGAGTAATTGTTTGCAGTCTACAGTGCAAAAAATAATTTGAAAAATTTAATGAAACTGGAAGTTTAAATTGTAAAATATGCACTGGTTTTCAAAAATTTCTTGAAAAATGACAGAAATTAGTACTTAGAAAAACTGTAAACAAGAGAGACATAAAGGTTGAAACAGATGTCACAAGAATTGAAATCTGTGATTCGAAAACCAGTTTCAAAAACAATGCTTTACAATTATTTGAGGGAGATTGGATAAAAGCAGCCAAACCAAAAAAAATATACCTCATCTGACAAAAGTTTAAAAGAAAAAAGATTATATTGGGTCAAAAAATATATTTTACACCTGAACAATGACAAAAGTATGTTTTGTGTTTTAAACAATGGAGTAAACCTTTGGCACTTGAAATGTGAAACCAACAATCTTGATTGTTTACAAGAAGCTATTAAATTTCCCATAATTCTGTTTATTTCTGTTATGTTCTATCCTGAAGAAGGTTAAATTGAACTTACTTGAAATTTGGCTGTGTTTTGATTTTAAATTCTTTTTAAATTTTGTAATTTGTTCCAAATGGAATGAATCAACAATATATTTTAAAAATCATATTAATATTCTGGAAGACATTTTGTAAATATTGAAAGTACTTGTAGGAACATCTATTTTTAGTTATTAAAAGACTGATAATGCCAAAAGGACTGTTTATTTTTTATTTATTTTATTCTTAACTGAAAGTACTTGAAATTAAACGTGTGTGTGATCATTCTAACAATATCATCATATAAATCTTTTATATTTGTAACTTTTAATTCAAACTGGCTGTGGCTGTCTGTTTTTATTTGTTTACAGTTATCTAAAGTAGCAGTATTTCACCTTACTTTAGATAATCAGATTTCTATTGTAATTGAAATTACAGTACTCTTTCTTCTTTTCCTTTTATTAGAAAAAGCATTCTGTAAATTAAGTTGGGATTCATCTAATATAACACAGAAAAATTAATGATTTCAGGTAATACAATTATGAATATATACAATCAAACTTCAATAATCGCCCCTTAAATGTACCACCTTCACTGACTGCCAAAAAAATGTGAAAGTAGATAAAAACAAGTCAAAATGTGTTATATTTTATTGTAAGATTAACTTAAGATTAACTAAGATGTATAAACTGTTGGTTATAATTTTGATCTGATGTTGGCCTGAAAATGTCAGTGTTTGTTGAAAATTCATTAAATTGGTGCTGGATTTATAAAAATTAAGATTTTTTCCCCTCATTATGAATTGAACATTTTTTTCAGTTTTAAGAAGTTTTGTACTTACCTTTAAACAATGCCTAAAAGAAATAATCTTGCTTTCTACTTACCTTTAAACAATGCCTAAAAGAAATAATCTTGCTTTCTACTTCAATTTTTAATTAAGAGAGATGCCAAAGACAGATGAAAGTTAGCATAAATAGCATGTGACTAAATATTAATTTTAACAGTAAACTATTTTGGAAACCTTTTTAAACATCCATAATATCTCCAGAAGACTAGATTCTAGTGGCCTGACTGAGGTCAAGGAAGGCTTGTTATATGCTCCTAAATGCAAATCAAATGCAAAATGCAAGACACTACCTATACAGCATTGCTACTTGCTTCAGATTTTGCTGCATCCGTAGGAAAGCTGTTTCTCAGTAAAAGGTGGTTTTTATGCAAGATGACAAGTTGTTTGTGTCACTTGAATGCCCTTGCAGAGAAGAACCTGATTGGTGTTAACATGACTATTCATTAGACCATTTTGCTACTATTGATTTCATTTACTGCTAACTTAATCATCAAATTGATTTTTAATTAATATTCATGTGGCGACAGTGTAAAACCTGATATCATCAATACTTGTTAGTGGATGGTTGGAATATTTGGAAATGATAGCTTGATAATATTCTAGCATTGCAGTCATTATCACATAAATCTTACCTACTCATGAGGTAATCTAACAAATGCCAGATATCACATTAAGGTTCCTACAGATAAGTTTTCTTAATATCACTAATGAATGTAGAGTTCCTACATTAAGATGTAGGAACCCTATATTCATTCATTTTTAGCACTCTCCACTATAGTGGTGAAGTGCTTATGTTAGGACTTTTGTCCATCTGTAAGATTTCCATACGCATGTGCAATGACATCACTTTCATTACCTAAGTATTATGTTCTATTCAATCCATTTATTGTGCATGTCAATGTGCAAAAACTACTTGATTCCAAGAATTTATACAATTTATTTTAAACAAAATATTTGATTTGCTTTTGTGGAGCTTTCTATCAGATTGGTTTGACCAAGCTTGTTTCAAAAATGAAAATATGGATTTTTAGAAAAGTAGTAGTTTGGAGTGGTTAATGCAAGGGATGGAATTTCTTAATAAAGGGATGGAATAAAGAACCAGTTTAAATTTAAAAAGAAAAAAGGATTGGGTTAGAGAATATATATTTCTTTTTAGTTTGAAAAGGTGTGAGAAGTTGTGAGTAAATGGAGAAACTAAAGGGTTGATTGTTAGGGATGATTACAGAGTAGGTAATTTGTTTTTGTAGTGGAAAGGAAGCTGTCTGGTAGGAGTGCATTGGGAGTTAGTGAGAAGTGTTGAGACAATATGTGATAGTAATTTTTTTATCTGAAGTGATAGAAAACTTTAGTTGTTATTCTTGAGAATGGGCTGGAAAACCTGAGAACACTAAGCTTTAACAGGAATTTCTTTTAATTTTCCAAGAAAGCAGGTAGCTGTGTGTATTTGAAGAAATTATATAAATAAATTGGTTGACATTATGCTTTAGGTAGATAGACTTACTGGTCTCATTTGTAAACCATCCATATATTCTTCATTAACATTTTTGACTAGTTTTTATAAATTAAGTGTTACTGCTGATTAGATGATTATTGTATCCAAATTGTTTTGCCTTATGCTAGATATAGGTTAGAGTTCTTTGTCACCTATATGGTCATCTTGTTTTCAGAATAGTATATCTGGTTTCTTAGTACAGTGTTAAGTCTTATTTGCAGCATGTTGAATAATTGCAGAGCTTGTCTATCATTGAATGATTAAATAGTTTATTGATGATTTACCATTAAACATTTACATTTAATATATTTTTTATATTGTGTAATTTTCATCTCTCATCCCACTAAATAATCAATGAAATTTTTTTTCTTTCATGTATTGTTACAATATGATATAACACATTTCATATAGAAACTGTATTAAAATCCATTAAAGTATTTTTTGTTTGTTGTTTGATTTTGAATGCTAATATATTGTTATAAAACAAGATAAATTAAAAGATCTCAATTTAAAATATGTTTAGGTGTTAGATGAAGCAGATCGTATGTTGGATATGGGATTTGAACCCCAGATTAAAAAAGTTCTTTTGGATATAAGACCTGACCGACAAACTGTGATGACCAGTGCAACTTGGCCTGAAGGAGTGCGCAGAATGGCAGCACAATATATGACAAAACCATTATTAGTGTTTATTGGTTCATTGGATATTAGAGTATGTATTATTATTATTATTATTAATGTATCTATAAATGTAATTACCAAATTGTTAATGCTTTTAATTTTTATTGAAGTCATTTAGAATATAAATTTTTATATATTTTTTCAAATGAGTTTTACTTTCTCTGTATATACTATATTAAAAAATTAAGTGTAAAATATATATTATAAAATATAGCTTTAAAACAATGCTTCTTATGACATGTTTTTTTTTCAATAGTATCTGCCATAATTTTGCATTAACAAGTCTGCAGAATTGAACATTGTTTAATTTTTAAATGTAGAGCGTTTAGAATTATCTGTTAGTGGCACGTACATATCAAAGCTTCACATAGATCAGTTTATGTGGAACTTTGGAATGTCTCCCAGTGGAATTCGATCAGAGAAGATTCAAATTAGAGTTTGTTAGAATATTACAGAAGGCCTAAGTTGATTTATAAGTAATAAGGATTTCATTATTGATGTACATTTTAGACTCAGCTTAGTAGAATTGATCTACTCTGAAAATAATAAATATTTTTAGTTTATACTCTAGCCATGAAAAACCTAGATTTATTTGATATAAAATGTAGATTAGAAATTACTTCAAAGAAGTTGAATTGAGTCATTAACTTTAAAGATGTAGTAATTTAAATTAGGATTACAAAATTATGGGATTAAAATACAAGGAAAGTCATCTTTTCTGTATTCAGTGACAATTAAATAATTGGCAAATAATGAATCAACAGAACAGTGTGTTCTGAACATAAAATAGTTGTATTTCCTGGTTTCCTGTTACAAATGATTTTCTTTAGTTCAGGGACGAACTATGTATTAATATGCTATGTCCATTTGCTATTTTTATGTATTGATTGTATAAATTTGCATGACCTTGGGAATTCTTTAGGACCAAAAATGGAAAAGATAATGAACCATAACTGTATCTCTTTCAGATATTTGTGATAGCTCTTTACCAAAAATAGTACTAGTGTTTAAGACAATTTGTATGTTTAGTTGTGGCAAAGTAAAATGATTGTTATTACATGATGTTTTTTATTATGTAATGCATATTGAATGAATAATAATACAGTCGATCCCCGTATAAGATCATTGATTATTCCGTTTTATATGAATTCCATGTTGTACAAGTCACTTAAATTTTACAAATACGTGAGCCGTTCACAGCCCGGTACACGTATTTGTAAAATCTAAGTGACTCGTACAACATGGAATTCATATAAAACGGAATAATCAATGATCTTATACAGGGGTCGACTGTACTAGATTTATAAGAAAATGTGGAACTATTTTAACAATAAATAAAATGAGTTTATTATTATTTTTAATTAAAAGAAAATTATAACATAGCATTTTATAAATATTAAATAAAATATATGAAATTATTCTATTTATAAGTTTTGTAATGAGAATATGTTGAAGAAACAAATGGCAAGAAATAACACTCATTGTATCTTAGATTTAATTTTTAGAATGCTTAAAGATGAAAAAACCTAATTCAAGCAAATAATCTAAAACAGAGTAAAATTTATATATTTGAGGCAGAGCATTAATGAAGCCTATTCTATGTGGTTTACAGAATTGTCTTTATTCTCAGAATTTGATTAAACAAATTTTGATAAAAGTTTGTCATTTTCCATTAATTGCAATAAGAATAATAATAAATGGTGGTTCATAACTTCATTTTCAATATATGCTGGGATCAAAGTGACTCATGCTGTCTGATATGATTGAGCATGTCTATCAGAATTTAGGGAGTAAAAATAAAACAAGCCAAAATTGTGTACACCTAACAGAAAATTTGCATGAAAAATGAACAAGACACAAGAACAAAGCAATCAGTGAGAATTGCTTTGTTCTTGAATTTACTCGGGCAGCATGTGCAAGGTTTGCCTATGTGTCCAGCAGGTGCAAAGATGACATCTCTCTTTTCAGCTTCACCTCAATTCTGATGCAATATGACAGTCACATGATGTCCCTATTGTAGTATGAAGTTTCTCCACATAAGAGTTCATAAAATTTTCAGACATTTGAAAGGAAACTATGGAAATTAAAAGTGAATAATGGAAATGAGACTTATTTTCTTTGTACACATAGAAGAAAAAATATTTTCTATTACAAAATTTATAATTAAATTCAGAAAAGTAAATATCTGCTTGAAACAACTCAAGCTTTTTGAGGTTGTTTCAAGCAACTAAAGTTAACAGAATTTTGGATGATGGAACAGAACTAAAGTTAACAGAATTTTGAAATATTAGAAATTCAAGTTTAAAATATAATTATTTAAAACATGTAACAAAATAATTCTTAATAATTTATTTAATTGTTAAATTTTTAAAGTAAATTACAACTTTGTTACAGAAATTATAAACCAAATCTTTGAGACAAAAATTAGATTAATTAATTAATGTAATTGGAAATGCATTGTATTCTAGAGCTATTTCAAATGGTTTAAGAAGTTAAAAATTGGATTATTTAATGATGAAAATATTTCTTTTAATATACTTTAAGAACTTCAAAATTTCTTACATAGCAACTAAAAAATATACAATACTTTACAATGGAGCTACAGGTATTGATTTATATATTGATCAATATAACAATTTATTGATTTAAAACTGTGTTTGCTTATTAAGAATCATTAAATCATTTACTGACTGTAGGAAGAGAGAAAATATTAAGAGTTATTATTTAACATTTGAACTCAAACTTTTGTTTTTGTATAATAAGAAATGTAATATTTATTAATTTTATTCTTGCTTAACTTATATCATGTAAGAACAGTGTTAAGAATTAAACTTAAAATAAATCTATTTAAAAATTTTTTTATAGGCAGTTCATAGTGTAAATCAAGAAGTACATATAATTTCAGCTGATGATAAAAAACAAATGGTAAGTATATTGATGATTTATATAATTTAGAGAATTCAAATTAACAATTTTTATGTAAATATTTAAAGCTTCACACACATGCTTAAAATATTTAAATAATTAGTGATATGAAATGTGATAATTCAATAAATAGAAAATGTATTGTATTTTTAAAAACAAGTATAATTTGGTGATTTATTGCAGATTGACAGATTATTTAAGAAAGAAGTAATTAGATATAGAGTAAAATAATTGTATTAGTTGAAGTCTAACTAGGAATATCAGTTACATAGAAGCTGAAAAATTTTTAGAAAACTTATTTAATTATATGTAGAATTCTTCATAGAATCAGAATAGTAAAAATTTTACTTTTAAATTTATAATAAATTTTACACATGTCAGTGTATTTTAATGTTTGAGAAATATTGAAAATACTATACATTTCTCTTGGTTTCTATTTCAGTGCTAATAAATCAAAATGTTTTTCACTAGACTTATTACACCATCAATGAAATGGAAAACAAATTTGTACTAATTTGTTACTAACTGTTACTTACTAATTTGTTACATACTGTTACTTAGTATGTTACTAATTTGTACCCGTTATGCTAATTTTTCCTGCATAGTTGTAACACGAGTTGAAAAGGGATAGAATTATCCGAAATGCATTCTCAAATAAATAAAAAATTTTTCTAAAGTTTGTTTTCCATTTCATTGATGGTGTAATAAGTCTAGTGAAAAAGGAGCTCGTATATTTGTACACAAGACTAGACAAGAAGCATATCGCATAAAACAAAATGTTTTTATTAAAACTAATTTCAAAGATGAAAACAAATAGAAAGTACAGTTGTCCCTCTATAGTCTGACGTTTTTTAATCCGACATGCTCAGTAGTCCGACGCATCTCTCGTCAAGATACCCGTCCCCGTTACATGTCTGCTTGCACAGAAGCATGTCACAATGTGAATCTCCCCATCCAATTTTTACACGATGACACACATTTCGTGTGTTTTATGTGAGCAGTTCTGTTCGAACAGTTGGAGTAGAGAATATTGTAAGTTACTGCTAGCAAAACAATGCAAAATATGTAATTATTTTCGGTAATCCGGACACTTTTGGTAATCTGACACACCTTTGGTCACATACCTGTCGGATTATCAAGGGACAACTGTATTTTTATTATGAAACTGTTACCAAGATCTAAAACACAATAATTCTATATGAATCACATAGGTAGTGTTTAAATTAAAATCCAAAATAGAATAAAAAGTAGTGGTGGTCATTTTTGTCATCATATTCCTATTTTCTTTAGAATACAGAAACATGTTAGTGTTGAGAATAATTTTGAAAGCTTGTAAAATTATTATAACATGTAACAACAATATGTAAAATATATTAAGTTTGTAAAGTATTTTAAATTACAGTACTATTGATAAGTATTTGTAGTAAATTATAAATAGCAACAATGTTGCAAATGCTTATTATTATTACTTTATTATAGTGACAAATTGTAACTTTTTTATTTGTTTCAAGATCAATTGCCTAGATTATTTCTTTTGAGGAATAGCAAAATCTACATTCTATATGAAATTCACCACTCCTCAAAAGAAATAATTTGAAGATACATCTAGCAAGTTTGAAATTTAAATTCCTTTTGAAATGATTCACTCTGATGACT
Source organism: Centruroides sculpturatus (assembly GCF_000671375.1). Taxonomy (NCBI): domain Eukaryota; kingdom Metazoa; phylum Arthropoda; class Arachnida; order Scorpiones; family Buthidae; genus Centruroides; species Centruroides sculpturatus. Next base: position 182,326 of record NW_019385192.1, read on the forward strand.
ACTTGCAATTATTTCATTTAGAGAATTAATATCTTATGTAGCATTGCATCACTTTGTACAAATACAAAAATAAGCATTTCTTTTATTAACAGAAATTTGACTCAATTTTGAGTCTAATTTTTTTCAGTATTTTTAGAGATTGTTGTTTAATTGAATTTCAAAATGAGTATTTAAAACTTAATAAAATTTAATTTATAGGCATTTCTGAATAAAATATTTAGAAATAATGTCCATTTTTTAAAAATATAATGTTAAATACATTATATCTTTAAAAAAAATGTTTTACTTTGTAAATGTTCTTTATCTTGTATTATCCTTGATTTATATAAACACTGAAAATGGCCAGAAGTGAAGCCAAAAATAGCTGAAATATCATTTTGATATTAAGTAAGTAGATTTGTGTCTTGCTTTATTACTGTGGACTTTTTGCCAATATATACTAACTGAACATGTTCATGTACTTAAGGATAGCAGGGCCCTCCACAGTTCTTAGATATACTTTTTAATTACTTTTGAGCATCACAAATAAAAATTTTTTGCAAAACTATGTAGAAAGTCCTTAAAACTGCTTAAATTTACAACAAACTTATAAAAACAATTAGAAAAAAAATACAAAACCATTTTTGTAGAAGTTGAAGGCTTACATTGTGAGACTTATCACACAAAGAGTTGTTATTAATACATTCCAAAATATTGATATAGTTGATGTCTGGCTCAAAGACAGCTATTGTTAGATGTCTTTTAGCCAGACAGAAATGTTTCTTACCTTTCATAGATGAGTGTTGAAAAAGAGAAGAAATTTTGTTTTTTGACTGCAAAGTTTCAAACTTTAGATTGTAATTAATCTGCAGACAACTTTGTTGATTATGAAAAATTAGAAAGTTTTTGTTGAACAGGAAAACAGAATTACAATAGATTAAATCAAAAATAAAGAATATCTTGAAACTGATAAATGAACAATGCTTTTAGTCATAACACTTAAAATAAAAATATTAAGCTTTTGTAATTATTATATAAAGAAAGAATGTTCAGCTCTAAGATTTAAATTAAGCTATTAAAAATATTTACAGATGATAGTTTATGAAACATAAAATTTAGTTTTTATTAAAATAATTTGTTTGAAGTTTGTAATACAAAGAACAAGGTATTCAATGGGATTATTTAAAGTCTAACTTTAAAGTGAATTAAAGACATTGTGCTCTTTTCTTTGGATATGTCTTTTCATTAGAGTTTGAGATAAGTGCTTTAAGCATTTTAAAATTATTTTTAAGTTCATAAAGAATTCATTTTTAGGAGAGAAAGAAGTGGAAATTATGAATGGTACTGTCCTTTTGTCTTTTCTCCTTATGAAGGGTGGATGTTATCTCAGCTCTTAATGGAAATTAGGGAATCAGTATCAATTACAAAGTTTCAGAGAATGACTTATGTAATTTCAACTTTTCTTGTATTCTGAAATGTAAAATGGGATTCCAAAACAGATGGTAAAAGATAACTCCTACCCACATCTGTGAGGATCATGACTTCTGGTCATGATCCCATATTCAAGATGATCAATTAAACTTCAAATTAAAGATGTGTTGTCACAACTGAACAGCATGAGCAGAAAAGAAGTCACACATGAGGAGATGGATGTTTGGATGAAGAATGACTTGTTTCCATTACTCCATTACTAAACACTGTTTATTGGAGTGAGAGAGAGTGCACTTGTACATTATCTTTTGGTTTCGTATACAATCTGAGAAGTCTACAATTTTGTTGTTTTCTTATTCATCCAGCTGGCTATCTTCCTCTAAAATCTGAGCATAAAAATAAAGTCCAATCTCACAAATTGGAGAAAAGAGGCAAAAAATATATATGCAGTAGAATTTACTGAAGAGAGAAGAGTAAAGTGGACCAAGTTGCCACACCCAATTGGGATTTATGTGAAGATGTTAGAGAGCACACAGCAGGTTCTGTTGACAGAAATGGAAAATACACTTAGTTGCTTTTGGTAATTAACAATGGAAAAGTGCACATCCTTGGGACACATGATTTTATAGAGTTAGTTATTCTAATTGGTCTTGAACAATTCCTTCTGATGCTTGATTTGTCTCTCAGTTGTTTCTAAGTGAAATTAGAGCTTGCTATAGACCTTGGGAAGAAGTTAACGTTGATAATTAAGTCGACACCAAATTTGATCATAATCAGGGATATTTACTGATCCTGGTACCTTCCTTTGTCTTAAATGAAGCTGAGTATATTGTTCCTCAACAGAAATTTGATGTTCAAGTCACACTTGTACATAACTTCCTCACATTGTCACATTCTGTAGCAAATTTATTAATGAAGGGGTATATACAAACACATAAATTATTCAACCTCATGAAACCTGATAAATTTGTAAAGCCAAACAACCATCGGATTACATTGGGATACTTTTTCATGATTATTTGAATATTCTAAATTATTTAATAAATATTAATAAAATTTAGTTAATATTACATTAAAAGTATACAAACTCTATATTAAATTTGTAATATTCACTAAACTATTAATCAGGGTTAATAGCAATCAAATGTCATACTATTTTATATTAGTTTAACACAAATGTGCAAGTTTTTAGTAGTGAAAGGGTCGCGGAGNATTATTTTTAATTAATTACTAAATTAAATATAATTGCAGAAAAGTAGCTCGCTGTAATTTAGTGGTTGTCTGGCTTTAATAGAGGGGTGTTAAGGTAGATGTCTGAACACTTGTAGGACCTCACACATCACTTCATAATACATTTACAATATGGGTAGAGACTGAGATATTCATACAACCATGGGTGGGTCTAAATGATCTATATGAATGGTTTATCTGTTGAAAGATGATATCAGATGATAAGCGTTCACTTAAGCCAATATTACAGAATTGTTTTCTGTAACATTGGGTTAAATGAACATTTTTTAAATTTTGATTACTAAATAATTTAGTTGAATGGAAAATACTAAAAATCATTGTATATTTCTTGAGTTTACATATCTAAAATGCTTGCAAATGACTGCTTGTACTACTGTAATGGATGATATATTAGTTTTGCAGAGTTCTGTAGTTTTAATGATACAACTATGTGTTGTTGTGGAGACAGTTATTTTTATTATGTAAAAAAAGATGTGTAAACATCAGTGATTTTTTTTTCTAATCACTTTTTTGTAATTTTCCTGATTGTAAATTTTGCATTTTAGGCCCTCGTGTATGGTTGGTTCTCTTATGTAATGGTGCATGACAAAAATGCAGCACTGCATGCTTCATTTTTTTACAGTATGTTTCATGTTCCATATATGTATTGGCAAAAGACCTACAATAGTTGCATAATCATTTTAAAAATAATTGTTTGGGGAAACATATTTGTCACCATTTTGTGTTTATTTTTATAATTGTGTGTGTGTGTGTGCATGTGTACTGTACTGTACATGTATAAAAACAGTTTTTGATTATAAATTTAAGTTTTTTTACTACAGAAATGTGTTTTAATCAAGCATATGTGGAAATTAAATTTTGTGAATTTGCTGTGCAAATTGTTTTCTTTCTTGAAATATTTAGAAATCGTATATTAATTAATATAAAATCACAAAGTAATTTCAGAAAGTTTCAAATTTTTTTGTTTTTTTAATAATACTGGATATATTGGAAGCAAACACTAGTCATTCTGACAAGTGTTTACAATATTTTCAGAATTCTTGTATCTACTAATCAAAACAAATTTATTTTGAGTTATAATACCTATAACTTGGATGAGCAAGAAATTGTCCTTAATTGAATGGCATGATTACTGCTTTCTGCTGGGACTTTTTCCCCAGAGTCAAGACTTAAGGCAAGTATTCATTTTAAAAAAGGCCTCAAATTGAATTCATTGTTAAGCAATTATTTTAGAATCAGTTTGCATTCAATTCAAATGATTTTCAATATTTTAATAAAGAAATATATTTAATATATTAAAACTTCTTTTCTCAATTAATTTTCACTAAAAGTATCTCTCATACTATTAGCAGAGATATCAGAGATTTATCACACTGTTACTGTGGACATTAAAATGATACTTCTGTAGTTAGAATACAACTTTATTTCTGGTATGCATTTTGGTCCATTAGACTCTCTTCAGTCATACATGAATAAACAAGTATCTATGGTCAATATAAGATTATAAAACTATAAAATGAGAACTGTTAGCAATAAGAAAGTTGAAAATTCATTTGCATGTTTTACAACTAACCTGCTGTAAATATACATGTTAGCATAATATTCATTCATTAAAAACATTATTTTAATAGACCTAAAATGTTTTAATACTTTTTTTTTTAATTACTTAATAATATCAATAAATTCTAATCTAAATTTGCAGTTCTACATACATAGTTACATTATTACATAGCAAATTAGCTCAATATAGACACAATCTGTACTCATTCAGCAGCTATTTATGGATATTATTAACTCTTTTGTATTGGACAAGAATGGTAGCCAGGTTTTACAATTTTTCTACCTTCATTATTATTTATTCTGTATTCATATTGTATATCTAATGTTTTTAAATGTTCATAATATTGTCAATCTATTAAATTGTTTTAATATTTTAGTTGTCATTTTTAGTTTTGCAACCATTTTTGTTACAATGTGAAGCTATTGCTGAGTTTACTTAATTGTATTTTATTGACTATATATGTTCTAAAATTCTAGTGCTCAAGGTTCTTCCCATTTCTCCCACATAAGTATGACACTGACTACAATTACAATTGAATGCTTAAACAGTTTGTTGATGATTTTTATTTGTTAATAATTTTTATTTGTTAATAGAATTGTTTAAGATAATAATTTTTATTTTATAATTTATAAACTGATTGTGGGTATTTATATATGGCTGAAGAGGGTCTTATGAACCAAAATGCATACCAGAAATAGTTTTATTCTAACTATCGAAGTGTCATTTTGATGAAACAGTGTGATAAGTTTCTGACATCTCCATTAATAGTGTAATGAGATACCTTTTTAGTGAAAAGAAGTATATTTTTGTTAGAAAATTTGCTGTTTAAATTAAAGTATTTCGTGATTTGATTATTTCTCATAATGAAGTGTAATGTAAAAAAGCCGTGTCATTTATGCCTGTTTAATTCTCTTTCTATTTGTCAAGACATTTTTCAGGTCTTTGCCCCTCTTCTGTTGGCTACAAGAGATCTAATGATTTACAATGTAACATTTAAAATAACAGTTTATTAACAAAGAATACACCTTTTCCCATTAAGGTGTTATACATTTAGTTTTTCAAAAAGTATAATAGTATGGCCTTTAACTTTAAAACACTAAAATACATATAAAACTTGGTTCTCATTTTTCAGCTCAACTAGCTGTCAGCATCTTATTCTTGAACCCAATCTCAAACTTTATAATCTCAAATTTATCATATTTATTAAAAAATTTAAAAAACTAAAAAATTTTATTTTCGATGCCTATGAAATATTTTAGATTAATTCTACAGGTTTTAGGCAGTAATTTCTCTGTGCTGAATATACACAAAACAAAATTTCAATATTTTTACATTTAGTCATGATTTTTGAGTTACATATATATTTTATTAATTTATTGATGGAAGAAAAGAGGCAAAAAATATATATGCAGTAGAATTTACTGAAGAGAGAAGAGTAAAGTGGACCAAGTTGCCACACCCAATTGGGATTTATGTGAAGATGTTAGAGAGCACACAGCAGGTTCTGTTGACAGAAATGGAAAATACACTTAGTTGCTTTTGGTNTATCATTGCTGCACACTAAACATGGTTACTCCGGACATGCACATTTGCTTGAATCGGTTTGTCCGCTCCTGCTTGGAAGCGCGTTCATGCCTGCATTGATGCAATTATTACATGTATCCTTATTTTTAAAATTTTATATTATTTGTAGCCAGTTTTAATTTATTTTGACACTAAGATTTTTATTAATAATAATCTTACTTTTGAGGATTTCTATTCTTTCTTTAAATTTTCTATTATATGTATTTTTTTTCCTTTGTAAAATTTTAACATAGTAGTCTGGCATCTATTTGGCTTACTACTGCTCTTTATCTAGATACAGCAGACTACTGCCTTCTTGATATATGCACAGGAGGAGGAAGTTAACCTGATTTACAATGTGCGACATTAATTAGAGCACCAGCAAACTTGGACCAACTCAAAGTACTAGAGGCACCTGAGATTTTTAAAGCAGAGAAGCATGGATAATGTATAAACTTTAAGGAGGAGAGGTGCATTTCACAAATGTGGCAAGCCTGCTTTGATATGGCATTATGAAAAAGGTTTTAGAACTTTTACACTTGGATGCATCCTATTAGTTGATTCTAGAAGATTTTAAATTTGAATTGGTTTTAATTTAATTGTTGGCATTAGTTTGACTTTAATATCAGAAAAACTCTCTAGTACTTTCAATTAATACAATGCTGAAGCATTGTAATAATGCTGTTTTCAGGCTCTTCAGATAAAATATAAAACATACATGGATACAAAAATTTCTATTCTGTTCTGGAATAGCATTCAAAATAAACTTTTTATCTATGTTTGATCTGACTAACTTGAATACAACATTAATGTTGAAAATACTAGGGAGATTTTTTTCTGGTATTTAAATCAAATTAACTATGAGAGAGAGTTTTTTTTTCTTATACAGAGTAATTAATTGCTTCTTTCAATTTGCATGACCACATTTCCCACCATATTAATCTAGGCAATTTTTGGTTATAAGGTTATCTGAAGGCTAAAGTGTACCATGAAGGTGTTTCAAACTTGGCATCATTAAAAGGTTCTGTAGCATGGTTTGTGATGAATATTCCTGAAGACATAGTGTTCTGTTATTAAGAATGCTGTGTGAGAGATGAAATGCCTAGTCCATGAGGATGATAGCTTATTGAACCAGGTCTTATTGTGAATAGTTGAATACAATGTGCTTGACTTGGGCAACAGATTTGTAGAGCATAAGTTGCATTATCAGATATGTTTGGAATGACTGTTTGACTATTGATATTAACTGTTTTCCAGCTGTATTATTAGTGAAATGCAATAAAGACAATCATTCATTACAGTTTAGTGTTGTTGTTGTTTGTGTTTTTCTCTATTTTAATACTGTTTTTATATTGTTTAATGCTATAGGGAAAATATAACTTAAGTTTTTGTGCACAAAAACTACTTCCCATGTTTTAATTAGTCTAGCTACCAAATTTGGCAATGTTCTTCTCATTAGATTGAACTGCAGATGTCTCTGAACAAGGAGTTTAATTATGAAACCTTGTATACTAAGGGTACGTCCTACATGGCAGCATCCAGCAACTGCAAGTGGAGAAAATCTTTGTACACACTTCCAACTTGTGAGCGACTTCTGTCCAAAGTGGATGCATTGTTTACAAAATGGCAGCAGGATGTCTTTGTCAAATGCTTGCTATGGAAAATATGACAAGCATTAAAACAGTAAATTTGACAGCTAATTGTTATCACTAACTAGATACACAACAAATATAAAGAATCTTCATAGAATAAAAACCGTACGTTTCTATATTCAACAGTTGACTCAACGGTGAGAGAACAACGTTTCTAAATGGACCGTTGAGTTCTCCGTTGAGACTAGTGACGTCAGCGCTGTTTCACCGTTGAGCTCAACGGTCTCAACGACCTGAAAGACCGTTGAGTAGTCAACAAACTAACATGGCGGCTTCCACGAAAAAGTAAATTTCGCTTATAGAAACTATCCATTCGCTGCTGTGGATGCTGTAATAGCGAACAGATTAATGAACAATCTGTATATGATAAAACACGTGATTGCACGATTATGTTGGATAATTTGGTCAATATTGAAATATAAAGATTTTTTCATTTGTCCAAAATTGATTACGACTGATATTTGGCCCGCTAAGTCTTCCTAATGATATAAATATTCAAGAAATTAATTAAAATTATTAATTAAAAAAAGACCCAGTATACAAAAAAATGATACAGATATGAATAAAAGGAATTTCAAAGTTCATTTGAATAAAAGGATTTATTCGAATAATGGTTAAGCGAGTTACTTTAATTATTTAGCAAAACAGTCACAATCGCCACCTTCTCGTTACTTAAGTCAGCCATCTTGAAAAGCGACCTCTCAACGAAAGCGTTTCTTTTTTCTGCAAAACGTGACGTCAGATCGTTCAACGGAGGGACTCAACGGAAAATTCACTGTTGAGTCAACCGTTGAATATAGAAACGTATGGAAAGTTAAAGAAAGTTTTATTTTTAAAATGTTACATTTACAAAATCGGAAATTATTAAATTACATAAAAGATTATTAATTAAAGTACATACAACATATATACACAATTTATTTGTCATTCTGTTTTCATTCATCTACAAAATCAGGCATTTTCTTCTTTGGAAGCATGATCAGTGGAAGCAGCAATCAAACTTGCTTGGTAGCTGCTTTCTGTACACATGGGTAGAAGTATCATTGCTGCACACTAAACATGGTTACTCCGGACATGCACATTTGCTTGAATCGGTTTGTCCGCTCCTGCTTGGAAGCGCGTTCATGCCTGCAGTTGCTGGACGCTGCCACGTAGGATTTAGCCTAAAAATATTGCATAAATATTATTAATAGTTAAATATTTTCTTTTCAGCTTTTAAAATGCTCTTACAATTTAAAACATTAATAATAATACTTATAGTATTCTATTATTGTATTTTTGTGAATATTTACAAAAATATAGAGTTGCTAATCAAGTACTATTTTATTAAAATACACCTCTCTGTAAGCTAAAACAAATTTAGCTAAAACAACACCTTAAATACTTTTTCAGCACGACTAATTTATTTAAATGAATGTTTTCGACTTCTTTTCATAAGTCTGTGTCAGGTTTAACCAGAAGATTCCAATTAGATAAAGAATAATAAAAAAACAAGGCTGGTGTTATTTACATTTAATAAATACACAAAAAATAATATAAAAGAAATAATTTTTTTTGCCATTCGCACCATCAGCAATCCATAAAAAATTCACAAATTATGGATTGCTGATGGTGCAAACGGAAAAAAAAGACGGAAGGTTTTACCTTTTGTAAAAAGTCGTATTTATATTTTTTATATTTATTAGAAGATTCCAACTTTAAGTTCTTTGTAACATTTTTTAAAAAACAAATTGAAATAATGTCAGAACTTAGTTTGAATCTTCCTGTTAAACCTAACACACTAACAGAAACTTATGAAAAGAAATCAAAAAACATTCATTTAAATAAATTAAAGTTGTGCTGAAAAGGTATTTAAGGTGGTGTTTAAGTTTATACTATTTTACTACTGTGTTGGGCAAAATATTGTTAATTTGCTGCCCATGTTACAGCTGACTTTATTGAATTTTACAAATTTAATTTGTGTAAGTGTTTACAATTAAAATAAAAGATATAAAATATCTGAATCAATTTAAAACATTTCCTAATCATTGAACCAACATTAGACATAAATATAAATTTTTATATTATAGAAATCATTTTAGAAATAATATTACAGATATCAATTTTACTATTTATTAATCTGTAAAGCTTTTTTCAGTTATATGAATTCATTGAAAATATGACACCAGAAGATAAAGTGATAGTTTTTGTTGATAAGAAAGCAGTGTAAGTATTATGGTATTTTTCAGAATTTTATTTAAAACTTTTAAAGATTATATAATAATTATGTTTACATTATATAACTTATATTATTTGTGTAATAAAAATTTGATTATATGAAAGGAAATAAGTCGAGAGACGTAAGAAAAGGATGTAAATTAATTTATACAATTTTTTTTTTATCTGATACTAAGAAAATTTTATAATGTACAAACTTATGTCCCTGAAGTTGATTTAGACTTATCAAGTAAAATAGTTTTAGGAGAAATTTGATGCATTAGAAAATTTGAGAAATTGATAGCTGGAGGTGACTTTAATAAGCATGTAAGAAAGGATAGGAGAAGTTATCAAGATATCAATGAACAGGAATATTTCTGTATGAATGACTTCATGACAAGAGATATAACACAGAGAGAGCATTCACATTAGAAGTTACAATAGCATGTAATATTTATTTACTATTTTTATAGGAGGATGAGCCACTTGATTACATTTAAGAATAGCAAAGGAAAATCAATAAGAAATTTATTCCTAGTTACAAGAAAGGAACTAAAGTAATATAGAAATTGTAAAATAATCTCAAATAAGAATCTAGATAGTTAATAGAGACCTTTAATTATGAATATAGAAAGTATGTTAGATAAAAAAACAAAAGGAAGATAGATGGAGATGAAAAGATAGTCAAATAGTTGAATTGAAAGAGGTGATGAATTAAGAATAAACCTAGAGACAAGGTAAATGTGGATAAGTATAGAAGGTAAAATTAGAGAAATAAGAGTTTTAGGAACTACTAGAATACAGTAGGTGATATGATAATTGATAAAAAGACTTTGTAGTAGAATAGAGAGGCACAAGTAGCAGTTAAAAAGGAAGCAGAAATGGTTAGTGAAAATATGAAAGGTTAAGAATGAAGGAAGATGATAGTCAAAATATGTAATATAGAGAGACAGCTTTAAAGGAGTTTCATTTAACTCCTTGGTCCAGGACGTTTTTGGCCAGTTCTGTAGTATACCTATTATTTCATGTCTTCCTGATGATCCTGGATACGTCTACAGCATTCTAGTAGTAGCTAAAATATAATTGATTGTCACTCCGAGAGAGTGTTGTAAATAGTATAGTGATTTCTCCAGCAAGTCAACATTCCATGAGCATGCAGCTGGAACTTTTTTAAGTTACCTGTTGTGTTATTGTTCTGTTCAAACATGAAAAATCTTGTTTGATTTGATTCAAATTGAATCAGCCTGATGAGGATAGTTGTAAGCTATTGAAAGTACTTGCAATTTTGAATAAAAAATTATTTTTAATGTTGTAAGACATTAATTACATTGCATCATAGCTATTTTTGCATGAAGTGTAGTTAATTTTGTTAAGTTTGTAATTCAGGCATAAATTTGTTGCTGATGGTAATTGATGATACTGTTCATGTATTTAAGAATTTTATTATGATTCACATAGTTAAAATTTTAATTATTTGTATTTCTTTAGTGCTGATGATTTGTCAAGTGATCTTTTGTTGAATGGAGTTGATTGTCAGTCAATTCATGGTGACAGGTTAGTGTTTTTTTTAATATATAGAATTTTATATTCTAATTTTTGTACTCACAACAGAACAGTTGGAGTATCTTTTAATAAATATTAATAAAATTTAGTTAATATTACATTAAAAGTATACAAACTCTATATTAAATTTGTAATATTCACTAAACTATTAATCAGGGTTAATAGCAATCAAATGTCATACTATTTTATATTAGTTTAACACAAATGTGCAAGTTTTTAGTAGTGAAAGGGTCACGGAGGAAGACAACAATATTACATTATTACTCATTGGACAAATATTAATATTTATAATACAGTATTGCAAACATCTATAAATCAAAATTCATGTGAAGTACTAATTATTCCACCAAAGTGTACGTGTATATGCCAACCTTTAGATGTAGGATTTCATAGACAAGTAAAACTTTAAACTAAAGAAATTTTAAATGCTATACAATTATTTTGTAAAGATTCTTCAATGAAATTGTTTTGGCAACTAGAAATGGCATGATAAAATTACATTCAATTCTTCTTCAGTTATCTGTGCCAATATTTAATAATTTGATTAAATATGCATGGTTTGCTTCTGGACTCGTACATGAAAAATGCGAATTTTTAAATGTAAAACAAATTTGTTTTTCTTTTATAAACACTGACAATTTAAATTGTATTGAGAATAATTGCCAAAATCTTTGATTTGTTAAGTGTGCATGATGTCAACAAGTTTTGTTTATAAACAACAACTTTCCAGCAAACCGGAACTGTACATATAGAATAGAAAATCACACCTAAATGCAAAATTTCCAGCAAAGAAATGCTTAACTTCAATGTTTGAATGTTTTCGGCCACTATTTTACCAGCAGTCTTCAGGAAATGTAAAACAGAAAAATCCTTCTATAAATAGAATATAGTTGCCTTCTAATTTTGAAGTTTCAAATAAGTTTGAATAAAGGCTGTGACATTTTGTATATGACATATATTTTGGGTCTAAATAGTATTTCCATGCATTTGGTACATGAATGGCATCCGTGTTGACGCAAGCTCCACTCCTGTCCACCCTGTAGATCTCTACTGCTTCTAATATTTTGCTGGTCGAAGATCTTCTGTATTAGCATAGCTTGGTCCCAACGGGGAAATNTATTTTGGGTCTAAATAGTATTTCCATGCATTTGGTACATGAATGGCATCCGTGTTGACGCAAGCTCCACTCCTGTCCACCCTGTAGATCTCTACTGCTTCTAATATTTTGCTGGTCGAAGATCTTCTGTATTAGCATAGCTTGGTCCCAACGGGGAAATCCTCGGATCGCTGGCATATCCGGGGATTTCTCTGTTGGGACCAAGCTACACTAAGGTACCAGCAAGGAACTAGAGCATCTGAAACAAGTTGTGTCAAGTGAGTGGCTGTACATAACCATTGTAATAAATCAGAAACATGACCAATGATATTTTTTCCACTATCAAGTCTCATCTCCAAAATTTGGTATTCTTTCTTTTATAATGTTATTTACATAAAACAAATGTACAGTTTATTACTATTCCTTAACTTTAAAAGCTCTGTCTAATAAAATTTATATAAATTGTAATTTTTAAATTTTTTATAAAATTATAAAAGGTTTATAATTGAATTGATGAATTTTTTTTTTTATAGAGATCAGAGTGATCGTGAACAGGCTCTTGAAGATTTGAGAACTGGTATAGCTCGCATTTTGATTGCAACTGATGTTGCATCTCGTGGTTTAGATATAAAAGATATTACGTGAGTATAATTTACTAAATATTAATATTACACACCTTCCAACTTTTATGAATTTTTCTTAGCTTGTTTGGAAGGTGCATTTAAACTATACAGTTATAGCAAATTTTGACCAAACATCAAATTTTCCAATTTTCATATGTTTAAAGCAATCTACCATAGAACATGTCCCACTTTACAATATTATTAATTAACCCTGCATCAGGTGTGGCAGGAGTAGAATGTAGAAATTAGAACAACAGTGTAGAAATTACTGTCTAGATGCTATGATATTTTACACTGCTATAAGTGAAATAATACTCAAGTCAACAAAAATAGAAATTTGTTTGTCTTCTGTTGGATTTAAACATTCAGTTGGAGAGTTATTTGTTGACAATGGAAACCTGACTGACTGACTAATCACCAATCTCAATTTCAATGAAATTTTGTGAGCCTGTTGTATTCATTCATATTACACTGTACACTGTGCCAATATCTCATAATGACCCACTATTTGTATATTAACATCAAAAGTGCTCAGCAAAAATTATACACAGAAATTAAAACACCTTAATTTGTTGCCGAGAAATATATTTCAAAACAAACGTTTTCAACCTGATTAACAGGCCATCCTCAGGTAAACGAAAATGGAACAGATACATTCCATGTATAGAATATAAATATTTAAATCAAAATTTAGAACAAAAAATTTTAAAAATATACAAGAGAATATATAAAAATAACACAAAATAAAATTAAAATATATAAGAGAATATATAAAAATAACACAAAATAAACTAAAAAATGAAAAATATATAATAAATATAATAAATCTTCCAATAAACTAATTCTAGCTTGAGTTTTCAGTGAACTTTTTAATCATGTATTTCCACGCCAACGACAGGCTCTCAGCATCTCTCGCATTTAAACATCATGTGAGATGTTTAAATGCGAGAGATGCTGAGAGCCTGTCGTTGGCGTGGAAATACATGATTAAAAAGTTCACTGAAAACTCAAGCTAGAATTAGTTTATTGGAAGATTTATTATATTTATTATATATTTTTCATTTTTTAGTTTATTTTGTGTTATTTTTATATATTCTCTTGTATATTTTTAAAAATTTTTGTTCTAAATTTTGATTTAAATATTTATATTCTATACATGGAACGTATCTGTTCCATTTTCGTTTACCTGAGGATGGCCTGTTAATCAGGTTGAAAACGTTTGTTTTGAAATATATTTCTTGGCAACAAATTAAGGTGTTTTAATTTCTGTGTATTTGTATATTATTGAAAAAATAACACTAAATATTTTTTATTACTATACTGTTATGGAAGAGAGAGGTGTTTAAGTTAGTAGTGATCTAGTTAAATCATCATGTGAACTGCTTGAGATACCAGATAGATTTGATTCCAGATAAAATTTGTGTGTGTGTGTATATATATATTTATATAATTTATATATATAAATTTTATCTGGAATCAAATACATACCATATACATACATTAACATAACAAGAGAGACTAGTGTGTGCAACTGATTTTGAACTAGAGATTGTATTTTAACAGCATCCTCAAGATTGGCTATTATCCTATTGCTTTTAAGATGATATGTACAATTTTGTAACTTTTTGATAAAATTTTTAACCTGTCTGTAAAAATAAACAACACATTGACTGACATGGGAGTACATTTTAGGAAATAATTTTTAATTGACGTGATGAAAAATCGTATTCATCTGTAAAAATTTTATAGTACATTTGTGAATTTGACTACTACATGAATCTATTATTAATAAAAACATTTTATTTTTGACATATGGTTGAAATATTTAAACAAAATCAATCCTAAAACAATCATTTTATGATTTTATTTACAATGATTTAAATAAATTCTTATTTTGGCACATTTGAGTTGCTTATTTGTCAAATCAATTAACTCCACAAAACAAAAAGTAGATAAATGATGAAATAAGATATATTCTTTTTTAAAACTTTTTTAAAATTTAAGTAAACCTTGTAGAATTTATTGTTAAGTTGTATCTTTTATCTAACAACATATAAAATAGTAAAGTTAATAACAATTATTCCAGGAATATACTATATTTTTACATTTTCACATAACTAATAGGGTTAGTTGATTTGGCCTGTGAATGGCTCATTTATTAAGCTTTTTGTAAAATACTTTTAAAAATAAATGCCACCTATAAATAATATAAATATTGCTAGATATTGATTATATATTATATAATATAAGAATACACATAAAATTAAATAATACAGAATATGATTGAAATGTGTGTACTTTCTGAAAAAAAAATGAGGAGGTTAACAAATTTGGAATAAAACAGAATTTGATGTGTGTATTTTCTGAATTTAGAATTGCAATTAATTAACATCAAGTAATTATAAAATTATATTTATAGAATAATCTTATATCTCAATTTTATTGTTCTATAAATTAGATTTTTTATGCTAAACTTAATATAGCATAGAGCAGGTTTTTACATTGAATCTTTTATACTCTATGAAAGAAAATTGTACAGTAATAGTAAGAAATATTTTTGGAAATACAGTATAATTTAATCCTGTCTAAGAGGAATCCAAAGAAAAAAGAAGTTTCATTATTGAAAAATTCTCTTTTTCTGCTGTTTATTTAATTTCATAGCAAGTCTTTTAGATAGATTATTAAATTTATTTAAATCATATTAATATTACTCAGAAATTAAGTAAAATATATACTGTATAATAACTAAAAATAAATTTATTAACATAAAAATATTGTAATTTTTAATTTAAATGATGATTGTAATTTTTTATATTATTTTTATTATTAAAATGAAGAATTTTCAATGCATATCAGGCTGGCTATAATTTCAACATAACTATGCACAATTAATCTTTTAGTTGCAGTATAATTAGTTGTTGTATAGTTACATCTAAATATGATGATGATAGTAATAAATTGAAAAATCACAACCATAAATCAAGCTACTAAAATAACTAAATCAAAACTTTATATTTTTAATTTTTTAAATATTGTAAAAATTAAAATTTTAAATCTACAATATAAATATATTTTTGTATAAAAGAAATATATGTATATATAAAATTAAATATGCAAAATATTTTTTAGGCATATTTTTAATTATGATTTCCCAAGAAATATTGAAGAATATGTTCACAGAGTTGGAAGAACTGGAAGAGCAGGGTATGTATTTATTTATGTAAGAAATAATACTTATTATTAAAAGTTGTAAAAAAATTGTTTATAAATTTTATATGTGGGAGGGGATCCAAAAAAAAATTGTGTATTTATTTTTACATGTTCAAACTTTTGTGAGGTTGCCAAATTTAAAGGATAAACAAATGTCATGATTTATTGGATGTGGGGTGAATGGAAGTGAGGGAGACACCTGCAGTTACAAATAAACCCATTTATTAATTAAGTCTTACATCAAGTGGAGTGACTTTTCAACAATTGGTGCTGGTCTGTTGGAGTGTGTATGGCCCTGGGGTGATCGGTCGAGACGATTTTTTAAGGAGTTGTATGTTGGGAAGTCCGGAAGTGTTGAAAAACAGTCCAATGCGGAACGATGAAGATAAGGATGAAAGTCCCTAATCTCTTGCTTTCCAATTGGTCAGTTTCTTGTATCCAGGTAGATAAAGACCATTTTCAGCCAGAAAGGGTCAAATTCGACACTGTATCTTTGTTTGATCGAGGGAATTTAATCAAACTCGTGCTCATATTTATTTATTGTTTACTACTGATTCTTGTAAGTCTGAAAAACAATCTCTGCACTAGATCTCCTTTTTAAAGTTTTTTTCTCTCTCTCAACTAAAAATTTTTATTCTTTCCTGTTTTTCTTCAACTTTTTATGAGCATTAGAATCAAAGCTTGATCCCAATTTGACACTTTTATTCAATTTTTACACGTGAGCTCAAGTATTGCTCAGGCCTCACACTTTAGTCAGCTTCAAAGTACTCTGCAATGCACTTATCAAGACTTTTTTCCCACTGTTATAAACAATTTCTGAATTTATCAACTTTGATGTCATTTAATGCTTCTGCAGTTTTTTGTTTCACCTCTTTCACAACAGAGAATTTTTTTCTTCTCCCTGGATGAAAAATCCTCAAACAGTTGCACAGGAGTTGAACAGGGAAGGTGAAGCATGTTTTTGGCCAAAAATTGTTGAACACAGTTTGGTATAGGCAGGAATGTTATGGTGGAAAACCCAGTCACCTGTTTAAAATGCTGCTTCTGCTGATCTTGACACAATCTTCTCAACTTCCAGATAAAAAAAACTCTGGTTAATGATTTGACCTGGAGGAACAAATTCTAAAGGCACAATATCGATCACGTCAGCCATTACGAAATAGCATAATGCATTGAAAAAAATTTCAGTTCACTGCTGCAAAACAGTCTCTCTCAACAATGCCATTTGATAAACTGATGCATATGGATTTATTGAATATTCACCTAGTACATGAAACTTCTACTAGAAGTCTGCCATCCAGAAGAGAATTTTGGTTTTTTTTTTTTTTTTGGTCCCCTTACTTATGTGGGGGCCGAGGGGGGAAGAAATTACAAAGAAACTCTCGACGAACGATAATAGGCGATACGTATTGTCATCGTCTCCCTTGCCATTTGGATTGCCGAGCGGTAACAATCAACGACATATGGAAGCAGTTGAGTCAGAGATAGATGCCTCATTTACAAACAACACAACCGTTTATTAAACACGAAAGAAGCTTACAAGATGTCCGCGATCTTGGAAGTTCTGCGGCGGTTGCGGCCTCTGGGTCTTCCTCTCCTTTCCAAGACAGTCCCATTTTGAAGGAGTGTCCCTTGTTCGCGAAGGAACCATTCCATCACGTCTCGACGACTCCAGGACGATGTGGTCGACTTCCGTTGATGGAAAGTTGTCGATCCGAGGTCGGGAGATGGAGACGAAGATGGGTGCGAGACACACACACAACAACAGATCTGTCACTTGGAACTTTCGGGAGAAGAAGCCGTCGCGTCCTCGAATTTCCGGGGTTTTATCTGTTTTCTCTCAGATTCCCCTTTCCGATTGGTCTCCCGTCGTCACCTGATGACAATTCGAAACCTTTCGGGGGCGCGGGAGAGGTCAAAATCGAAGTTTAATTCGATCTCCAACTGGAAATGGTCGACGGACTTACATTCTTCTATTGTTTGAAAGTCTTCTATTGTCTAGTGTCGCGTTTTCATAAAATAAAAAGCTATTTCTAACTACTATATTTTTTTCTCTAAAACAATTACTTTAACGCGAATTTTAGTGAGGGTTCGGACCTGTCCAGAGCCTCACAGAGCTCCCTGCCATTTTAAAATGTCGTAACGGAATAATGACATTTTAGCTGGCAGCTCTGGAAGCTGTCAGTCCCTTCTCCCTTTGTTTGCCAAGTGAGGTAACAGTGACACTTGCCTGAGAATCTATTTTTCTCTGGTGCACGTTCGGTTTCGCGTTACAAAGTTCTTTTTTTCGATACATTATTTCAGAGGTATAGAAATCGTTTACAATTCATTGAAATGTTCGTGTAACATCACATGTCTGTTTATAAGATTGATTACAAACACTCAAATAACAATCACGGTCATCGAATAACATTTTAACAACTTAAAAGCTCGACAAATATTTTCTAAAACTTTTTTTTCTCATTTTTAGACTGAGCAATTCACATAATTTGTAAATAATTTCACAAAATTTTATTAAAGCCTAAAAGAGGGACAACCTTCTATCTGTCACACTTAGAAAATGTATGTAAAAGTTTCCTTAGGTGCCGTCACTTCCGGTACACGGAGTGTTGCCCTAACTTCGAGTTTCGTACTTTTGTTGCTGGTTCTATCTCCTTGTTCAAAATTCCAGGCAAAATTTGACGAAGTATTTTTCCGATTATTTGAATCAACTCGATATCTGAATGTCGGTTCTTCGAACAAGTAACAACTTTGTCATCTTTTGGATGCAGTCAGTCGCAAATCAAGGTCACTGTTCTAAGTCTACGATTCCCAGAATCGATTGGTTGATTGAAAATTAATTCGGAAGTGATTTCGGACTGTTATCAATTGACAGTTTTCTGTCATTGGTTTTCTTCCAAAGCAGATTACCGCAAATCAAGGTCCTTATTCAACTTCATGTTCCGTTTTACTTCCATTCTATACTCCGTTTTACAATGGTGCATTTAAGCCAGTTTTTGGTTGTGATTGATATCAATACTTTTTCATATAAATTTTGGAATCATGGAAATTTTTCTAAAATTTGAACCATAGGAATTACTCTTATCTTTAACCAATGTTTGTCACAGGAAAACTCGATCGCGACAATTCTGTTTTTCTTTCAAAACGCGAGTTTCTTACCATAACAAAATAACTGTTTCAATAATACAAGTACAAGCAATATTCTGTAATGAATTACAATCAAAATTTTTGTTTAAACACAATCGAATCACATGTTTCTTCATGGTGATCGTATCATGTCGGAACTTTTTCTGGGAAATACCATTGACAAATTTCAATTCGCGACCAACATATATCCTGTCGATTAATGCAGGTTTAAACCAAATTACATATTTACTTCTAAACAAAATTTTCACCGAAGAACACATTGTTGAGTCATTATTATCGGATTGTATCATCCGTAATCTACAGTCAAGTAACATTGACATTATCAATTCACGACAAATAATTTGTATTGCTTTTCTTATTTCAAAACATTTTCATTTAAGCTGACGTCTGTCCTCTTTAACAAAAGAGAGAGAGCTCTCCTTTTACAGTTTATACTTTGTTTGATCCGAGTCGGCAGCAATAATCTGTTTCGACCTTTGGTTGGGGAAATGACTTAGTTACGTCGTAAACAGTGTCATCTTAGGTTTTGTCTTCCAAAGGAAACCTTATGCTGCTACTCTTTGGACTTTATGATTTTTTTTTTTTATTCTAACTTTCCTCTTTTTTTCACTCGCATGCAATTATATACCTCTTATTATTTAAAAGATCGCGTTTCGTCGCGCTGCATTATTCTTACTATTTAAAGTCGTTTGCGTTTTCCTTTTTCTGATAATCTCACCAAAGGGTGCAAAAATTTCGCTCCTACCATCACCAAAAAGCCAGTGATTTCATGCGGATTATTTGGGTTTTAATGCGCGTTTCTATTTTCCTATTTTCACAAAATATTACATCTACTTTATAATTTCTTCTCGCTATTTCCACAAAGTTCTATTAATTTCTTCTAATTAAAATATTCGTTCGCTCGCTTTTAAAACGGATCAGACTCACAGAAGAGTGCAAAGAAGTGATTCTCTGCTTCCTCATATTGATACTCATAAGCAAGTGTTTCGCGTCGATTATAATTTTTTTTTTTTCTACATCGCATAATCCTTTTTCTGGATCTACAGAATTTATTCTATATTTCTATTAGTCCGTCTATTTTTTCGGATTATTCAATATATTTTCTAAAATTATCTATTAATTTTTTTTCTCAAATTCTTATATAATTCTACTTATTCTAATTTTTGCAAATTCGCATATATATTTTTCTATAAACTATTCTATTCGTATAAGTTTACATGTATCTCTACTATTTCGCAAGAGATCGCATTGGCAGAACAATTGTTTGCTTGGCTTAATTGTCAAAACAAAACTGAGAACTCGATTAGATAATTGATTATCCTAATCTGCCATTTTCCTGCCGCAAATTAAAACTACGCGTGTAAATTTTTTTTTCTACGCCTATGCTTCTATTCTGTTTATTTTATCTCTCTAAATCTATGTTTCTAAATCTATATCGAAATCTAAATTGCTCATCGGTCGTTTGCGTCCGCGACGTTCGATGATCTAATTCTAACGCGTTTGATCAGCAGCACGCCCAATCTCCTAGGGAAATTGTCAATTTCTCTAAAGGTCAAAGAACACGAGTGGGCTGCCACTTAAATTACATAATCACGCCAAAGCATCAGTCTCTGTATTCATCGTTCGTGCTCCCTGAGCTCCGAAAATGAATTTTGGCCTCGGCTTCCTCACCAAGTAGGGAGTGCGGATGATGAGGTATGGGGCAACCTCATCTTCCTCAAAATATATACCACTCCTGACACCAATGTGGGGGCCGAGGGGGGAAGAAATTAAAAAGAAACTCTCGACGAACGATAATAGGCGATACGTATCGTCATCGTCTCCCTTGCTGTTTGGATTGCCAAGCGGTAACAATCAACGACATGTGGAAGCAGTTGAGTCAGAGATAGATGCCTCGTTTACAAACAACACAACCGTTTATTAAACATGAAAGAAGCTTACAAGATGTCCGCAATCTTGGAAGTTCTGCGGCGGTTGCGGCCTCTGGGTCNTTTACAAACAACACAACCGTTTATTAAACACGAAAGAAGCTTACAAGATGTCCGCGATCTTGGAAGTTCTGCGGCGGTTGCGGCCTCTGGGTCTTCCTCTCCTTTCCAAGACAGTCCCATTTTGAAGGAGTGTCCCTTGTTCGCGAAGGAACCATTCCATCACGTCTCGACGACTCCAGGACGATGTGCGTCCATGCGATGCTTCAGGGCGCGCGTTTACACAAGCATTTGAGCACAGTGTGTTCGATCGATTTCAAATTGTGAAGACCATTTTTTCCCTCCAAAAAATATCTCTATATATGCATTTATTATTTACGATATTTGTTATAATTTTTGTTTAATCACTTTATTTCAACTTTTTTTTTGCTAATTATGTAATCGCTCAAACTTTGTTAAAGCCTTAACTGTATCATGAACAACAACCGAAGTTGTAGAAGGAAATTCGCCTATTTTACCGATCTAGGGATCCCCTTTTCCAAATTTTAATATAAACTCAAAATAATTTAAAAAGACAAATTACAATAAAACGGTTTATTATCCAACTATGAGAAATTTCACAACACGCCAAGGAAGAGAGGAAGGAGCAATTAAATAATCAAAATTATGAAGGATTAAAAAAAATATATAAAAATGGGGAATATCGCACTTCTAACAATCTCTGCGAGTATGTGGGCTAAATTTAAAG